>NC_067148.1:15337277-15464777 GCF_903995435.1 Acomys russatus | reverse complement strand
TGGTATTATGGCTCAGTGGCTAAAAGTGTCTGCCACTAAGCCTGACTGCCTAAGTTCAAATCCCAGGACCTCCACAGAAGAAGGAAAGAATTGATTCCCACAGGTTTTCCTCTGACCAATAGTACGTACACACACACACACACACACACACACACACAGTAATTAAAATTTTAAAATAAAAAGTCAACCCCATAATCTAGTTATCTAGCTTTTCTCACATGTTATCTTCTGGGATTTCATAGCTTTGTCTTTTACATTTTGATCTGTGGGTTAATTCTTGTGGAGGATGTAAGATCTAGTACATATATGTTTTTCCTCCAATACATCAATTTAACCAGAGCTTCATATATTATAAGTAAACATTATACCACTGAACTACATCCCTACCCTTTTTGTAAAAGAATGGTGTGGTTAGCTGTTCCAGCACCATTTGCTGAAAAGATGATCTTTTCTCCAAGGTCATGTATTTTGAGAGCATACTAAAGCACTGAAACGCCCAGAAGTAAATTCCAGAGAGGGCCTGTCTGATGGGCAGAGACCACAGACCTTTCATAACAGCTCTGTGAAGTAGCGATTGTTATTAAATTACTTGTTCAAGGTCACACAGCTCAATTCCCACTAATGCAGAGTAAATTAAGGAAAAAAAAAATCATCAGTGACCCCCTAGTTACCAGAATCAATCGAGTACTTTAACTCTTGTCTTGCCAGCAACATTTTTATAATGTGAACTAAAGTCCTGCCAGTCCTCTGCCCTGACTCTCAGACACTGGCTTTTCCTCTTTTCTCTCTGGCTTCCCTTACAGTTCTCTCATCTCTTTGGTTATTGGAATTCTCCAGACTTTCAACCTTCGTCTTCTTGTCACCAGTGTCTTCCCTGGGCAGTGACATTTCTATGTCATCTTTTGGTGCCAACTGATGCTGATGATTGCCCTAATATGCCTTATGCGCATAGCACCTCCTCCTCCTTCTGAGATCTGCCTCAGCTCCAACCCAGCTGTCCAAGACTGGCTCTGTATGCTACGCTCTCTCACTTCTGGAACAATAGGAATCTGAAAGGCTCTCAGGCATCAACACTGGGCTTTCAAATAGTCTGTCTTAATTCTGACATTCCTTTGACCCACTTCATTCCAGATATTCCCCGTTTCTCCATTTCTCGACTGTTTTTTTGGGTAGGGACCCCATAACTTTTCTCCTGCCTCCAGTACAATTCTTCTCCCATCCATCACCTGTCGTAGTGTCAGGAAGACCTCTCGAACCCCACATTGGCTCATGCGCCTGCCTCTCCTATTTAAAACCCTAGCGGGCACCCTACTCATGTTAGGGAAAAGAAAATGCATCTTTTAATGTGGTGTCTAACTCTTTGAGGAGGTAGACCGCAGTTCATCTCTGCTTTTGTTTCTCATGACTCATCTGCATTTTTGGGAAAGAGCCCCAAGCCTTCCACCTAAAAACCTTCTTGTGTGCTGTTTCTTCTTTTTGTGTGGTGTGTGTGTTTGTGTGTGTGTGTGTGTGTGTGTGTGTGTGTGTGTGTGTGGTCATCCTTCCTATGACAGGGTAGCCTGTAGGGGCAAACACAAGTTGACTTTCGCCCCTCCAGCCTGTTGGGTCTGGTCATTTCCTGTTTAACAGATAAATGAATAAGGGCCTCTCTTACTGCTGAGCTCTGATGGCTGTCGCTGGCTGTTCTGCTGTTTGCATCCTGCTTCCTTCTGCCTTAACGCGACATTCCCACTCCTCCTCCGTGCTTCATGGCTTGATTTCATGATGAATACGGAACTCATCCTGTTATTTCTACATATGGCGCTCTATGATAACCCCGCTCCTTGTCACCAGACTTCCTGTCTTTCAGGATGTAGGCACTGGACTGCAGATTGGATCTCTGTGTAGACAGCCCTCTTTCCTCTACGACCTTTAGACCCAGTGGAATTCCCCTGGCTGTGTGCTGAAAATGGTAGACAGCCTCTGCCCAGGAAGCTATGCTCTGCCACATCCTGGCCCTAGTTGCCATCTTAATTATAATTGACTTTTGGAGTCTCAGCTGCCTGGAAATAAAAATCACCCATCATTATGATCATTACCCTAAGGGTTTTGAATAGCTGGGTAGTTATTGATGTATCATTTAAAATTATAACTGAGTTGACGATCTAGTAGAAACCCTTGGCATAAATAAAAAGGAAAACAAAGTAGCTTTCAAACTAGCAAATGGAAAAATGAATACCTCTCTACCCCTGCCCAGACACGTACTGTGTGCCTTTCTATAAGGAAGGAGAGAGCCAAGAATGAAATCCCAGTATAGAAAACAGCAGCCCAGAAACAGAGGAACCAAGAAACACGATTCCACCCCAGGATATTCCTAGAAATAGCTTTTGAAGGGAGACTCTGCCAAGAGCTTCTAATTTATAGTGAGAAGCTCGGAGCCCTCTGCCGACGGATGGTGAGGGGACCCAGGCTCCCAGTGAACGAAGGCAAGAGAGCAGAGAGTGATGATGGGTAGGCTCAGGGCCTGGGGTTGTGGTGAGCGGTGCAGTAGTTAGTGGTTCTGAAACCACCCATGCCTGAATTAGGCTGTTTTAATGGTTCCACCATCATTAGGGTATCCCTCAGTCTCTCACAGGCTTACTGGGGTTATTATGGTATAGCAGATGGAATGAGAATAATATGATCTGAGGTTCTCAGCAGAGCTCAGTACATTCTCTCATGTGCCAGCACTTTAGCACAGAGTTAGCTCAAGGAAAACCGTTAGGGACCCGAATGTTCCAACATTAAACAGGAGGCTTGGGTGGTTTGTTAATCCACACTGCGGAGTCTCGTCGCCCCGTGTCAGCTTATTTGCTTTTAGAGCCATCCCAGCTTACTCCTGTTCAGCTGTATGCTGCTGCAGATTGGCATTCTAGGCTCCCCTGCCTGCTCTCTTCTGATTGATTTGGTCAGAGATGCAGGAAGAAGATGTGACGAAAAGAAAGCAGTACAAGTCCTCTCCCTCCCCAGCTGCCCGGGAAGAATCTCCGTCAGCCGCAAGGAGTCTCTTCTCCACCGCCAGCTTTCAGCCCTTTCCCCTCCATCTTACCTCCAGTGCATTTCTGACCTTGCTAAAGCCCCAAGTTGTCTTCTTGTCTCCTATTTGACTTGGCGTTCTTCTATTTCTTATGCAAATAACTCCCAGCATTAAATTTCCTCTTTTTAAAAGATTTTTAAAATGTGTGTGTGTGTGTGTGTGTGTGTGTGTGTGTGTGTGTGTGTGTGTGTGTGTTTTGAAGAGTATATGCACATGTGAGTGCCAGAGCCCATGGAATCCAGAAGAGGACGCTGGATCCCATGGAACTAGAGTTGCTGGGTACCAAACTCGGCAAGAGCAATATGCGCTCCTAACCATTGAGCCAACCTACCCTCTTTTGAAGCTTCCTCATTCCTGTCCCTAGCTGTCTGGTTACTGCCTATGGGCTGCCTGGAATGACTGGACACTGCCTGGTGCGCGTGCAGTGTAAGACAGATGCTGCCGGGCTCGCCTGCCACTCCCAGAAACTCTCAGGCCCACGGGTGGGAAGCCCCTCGTTAACAAAGGGCTGCAAGGCAGGCAGCTCTGCCTAGCCCGAGCTGTGTTTGATTCCCCAACAGGCCCAAACATTGCTGCTATCTATACGACAGCAAAGAAATGTTTTGGCAGAAGCCAGTCTGGGCATCAGAATGCTGAGGCCCATATGTTTCTGTTAACTTTCTGCCAAAATGTTGTTGTTTGAGTTATGGAGATTTTTTAACTTTTTAATTCAGAACGAGAAAAAGGGAACTCTAACCCAGGGATACATTTCAAGCCAAAACCAACAAAGCAAAGAGAAATGAGTCAAAGATATAATAAAGATGAGAAATGGGAAGGAATAATTGAGATGGAAGGATGAAGAAAATGTGTAAAAGGTTATCAACTCTTCTTCTGTAGCCCAGGCTTTCTTTCCACCCCAGGCCTTCTTCTTATGCAATAGCCTGAAGAGGGCCACATGTCAATGCGAGGGCGTCTTCCCACTTGCATTAAGCAAACCATGTTCACCCTGACCTGGCTATGTTTGGATTCCGGATGCTTCCTCAGTGGAGAGATTTGTTTCCTTCGAAGTAGCGTTTGTGGCTCAGCAGTCCTCCCAGCTCTGGTTCTGTTTATCCAGCTAATATTGCAGCCCTCGCTTTCAGCTCTGCTTCCACGTGAGCAGAGCCACCTGTTCGGTCTGGGGGTGGGGGGTGGGGGGGAAGTCCCTTGCATTTCTTAAGGCACACTGAGCTTTTTCGTACTCTCTTGCCAAATAAGGAGAATTTTCTATTTTAAAAAAATATAGCCCACGCTGGGGGCTGGTGGTGGTCCAGGCCTGGCCTCCAGATCCTCAGGAACTGATGCAAGGAGAAGCGCAAGTTTAAGACCAGTCCAAGTTACAAGGGTGGGTTCAGTGTCCATCGGGGCAACTTAGTGAAACCCTGTCACAAAATAAAGAGTCAACGGAGGACTATGGTGTCGCTAGTGCATTAGAAAAGCTCTAACCTAACGTAGGAAAGGCTCTGGGCTCACTCCAGGGCACTACCGCTGCTCCTGTGAACAGTAGCACAGAGAGAGAAAGCAAACAAGGTGCTGGGAGACAAGAGAACGCCTTTCCCTCCTTGTGAGAAAGCAAAAGTTGTAAATTTATGGCTACAAGGAAAAGGAGATGACAGTAAAGAAGGATGGGTACAGGGCCCCAGGGCTCCAGAGATTCCAAAAGCAACTATTTTCAGCACAGGGACACAAGACCATCTGGAACAGTTGAACACACCCCTAACTCCACCCCTTACCCTCACCCCGGCTCCAATCCCCCCGGAGCGCCCCTTTAGATATAGTTACCAGGTATTCTAAATGCTGACACACAAAAGCGACCTGCTCCCAGGTTGCTTAGGACCTCTGATGTCATCACCCGTGGCCGCCGCCAGGGGCACAGGGTTAAAAAGGACAAACCTGCCACCTTTTCCACTCTCTGCCTTTCTCTGTCCCGCTGGGGCGTTTCCCCCACTTCTTTCTTTCTCCATGCTTCTACAATAAATCTTATACCATATATGCTGTGTGTTTCATATTTAACACTCATGACATCTTCCTTCCTTTGCCTGGTCTCTGGTATGCTTTTCTGTGTATGAAAAAGCATAAGACAGAAGTGTCGGAGGGTGAAGACCATGCAAAAATCTTGACTATTTTGGAGGCAGATATTTCTGGATAAATACTCGAGTTTTTCAAGTCCCGATGGAACACTTATAAAATGTTCCCATTACGGTGTCCTAGACGTTGCCAGGCAACGTCCAGCTGCCCACAGCAATAAACTAGTTATTAACTCATCTTCCGTTTCCTCTTCCTCCTCCCTTGCCTCAGTTCCCCGCTCCTTCACCGCATTTCTGGGCTTCCCTCCCAAATCAATTTCATGCAATGAAATCCTTGTGTCAATTGCTTTTTTAGTCAAAAGCCAAGCCAAACCATATGTGTGCTGGCCACCCTCATCCTCATCATAGCAGCTGAGACTGCTTGTAAGAGACCCTGGAACTCAGGCCTGCTGACCATTGAGGTTCCCCCATAGGAGAAGGGGGTAAAGAGGGTCATCAGATAATCACGATGGCTGGTAAGCCCAGTGGCTAGCGCTTTGTGCTGTTTATTTGTAAACTTGACACAAACTAGAGTGGTTTGGGAAGAGGGAATCTCAGTTAAGGAAGAGCCTCCTCCTGATTGGCCTGTGGGTTTGTCTATGAGGAAATTTCTGGATTAATGATTGGTCTGGGAGGGCCCAGCACACCATGAGTGGTGGCAACCTTGGGAACGTGGTATTGAGTTATATAAGAAAGCGGGCTGAGCAAGCCAGCCATGGAGTATGAGCCAAGAAGCAGACGTCTTTCATGGCCTCTGCTCCAGTTCCTGTCTCTAGGTTCCAGCCCTGAGTTGTGTGTGCTCTGGCTTGCCTTGATGTTGGACGGTGACCTGTTAGCCAAATAAACCCTTTCCTTCCCCTAGGTTGTTTTGACCAGGGTTTTTAATCACAGCTACTGGGAAGCAAACCCACAGCACTCACTAGCAAATCCCTACCATCTTCTATTATGACAAATGATGCTCGTTTTATAATTGAGGAAACAGAGAGTTAATGATAAAGTAGGTCACGCCAAACTTAAGGTTTTGTTTGTGGATGTTCTTAGATTTGTTCTACTTAGAACCTATGTGGCAGAAACTGCATATTCCGGCTGTACATAGTGTGGCCTATGTTTTCTGGTTTCTCGAGAACTACAGGTAAGTTGGAACTATTTAAGAGTCTGAACCAATGAGGAATGAAGTGAGTAAGCCATTTTCTGACTCTCTGTACAATTTCCAGTGTGCTTTTCTAGTCCTTATTTAGGGCCCCCAGCTTCAGCAGTCTTGGAAGCCAGGAACCCAAGGCAGCACAGGCATCAGACAGGCATGCCACTTCTCACACAGTCCATGCTCGATATGTTGGAAATAAGCTTTATCTTTTTTTAAATTTTATTTTATTAATTTATTCATATTACATCTCAATGGTTATCCTATGCCTTGTATCCTCCCATTCCTTCCTCCCTCCCTCCCATTTTCCCCTTACTCCCCTCCCCTATGACTGTGACTGAGGGGGACTTCCTCCCCCTGTATATGTTCATAGGGTATCAGGTCTCTTCTTGGTAGCCTGCTATCCTTCCTCTGAGTGCCACCAGGTCTCCCCATTCAGGAGACATGGTCAAATATGAGGCACCAGAGTAAGGGTGAAAGTCAGACCCCACTCTCCACTCAGCTGTGAAGAATGTCCTGTCCATTGCTTAGATCTTAAAGTGACTATAGGTTGGGAGGTTCACAGCTCTGGAGAAGTGTTTTTTTGTTGTTGTTTGTTTTATTTTGGTTTTGGTTTGTTTGTTTGTTTGTTTTTTATCATACTCCGGAGAATCAGGAGACTAAAATATAGCATTAGATTTAGCGAGCAACCGGTGGGTTATGAAGGGAGGGGAGCAGGCCAGGCCTTTTCTCAATTATGCTGTGTAGTATAGAACGGAAGCTTTCAGTGTGTGTTTAGCTTTGAATTATTCCATTCTGTAAAGCACCCATTTTGACCCAAGTTACTCTATTTTGAGTGTCTGTCAAGATAGAATGACTACATCTTGTTTACGTAAGTAAACAACCGCAATCTTACCGGGGTCACAAACTAATAAATAATGTATTTGTGTCAACAATGACACTTCTGTATAGATCAAATCATCAGATACATGAGCTTATCATCACACCAGACATGATCCCCAAATTTGGGATTATAAAGGAAGGCGCGTCCCAAGACTGAGACATAGTGGGCATGCTGGCTTATCACTCAGTCGCTTATCAAGGTTCCATTTAGGAAAATTGCCACAGAGAAGGACTTCTACTTTTCTCCCTTGGACTCAATTTGATTGCTGTTTCTGGTGACACTCAGCTCAATTTAAACTGACCCTCAGAATGCCCTGCCATCCAGACTGTACCTGGTGACACAGCGTCCAGATAGCTTTGAACCTGAGGTCCACGAGACTTCTTAACTCAACCCCTACGGACGTTCTCTGTGTCTGTATGGGCACTCTGTCTTCAGGACAGCTCTTCTGAATTCTCCAGCCTCTTTATCACTTTCCAGGCCATTTGTCGCACACATATATAAATTACCATGTGAAGCATTATGTGTGGTCTGAGAGTCACCGTTGGTAATTAAGACTGAAATAAGGAGCACACAACTGCCAATGGCCATGCCATCAAGTGAAATCAGGATTATTGGTAGCTTACAGCCAATGAACCTTCTATGGAGTATGAATTTACTGTTTGTGGTGGTTTGAATAAGGATAACGTCCCCATACAAGCTCAAATATCTGAATACATGGACCCCTGTTGGTGATGATGTTTGGATATATTTTAGGAGATATGGCCTTGTTGGAAGAAAGCATGTCACTGGGGGTGGGCTTTGAGGTCTCAAATATATTCCATTGCCTGTTCCCTGCTTTTAGTTACAGATATGAGCTTTCAGCTGTTCCAGAACCTTGCCTGCCGGCTGCAGTACTTCCCCTCCACAATGGTGAAGGACTCTGTTCCTCTGGAACTGAAACACAAACAAGCCCTGCCTTCTAAACACTGCCTTGGTCATGGTATCTTATCACAGTAGTAAAAAAAGTAACCAAATGCCTTTATGGTTATTAATATATAATATTGATTTCTTATTTTAATGAATTAGCAGTTACTCCTCAACCAGCTTTATTATTCCGCCCCCTGGGGGGAAAAAAAAAAAAAACACCACACAGAGAGACTAGGATCTATTTAATTAGCTCAAAGCACAATGCTGTGCAATAATTACTCCATCCTAAACCTCCAAGCTAGTATAGCTTCCTCCCATTCAGGTTTCCCACATTATACTTGCTTTTTTCTCATATCCTAGGTCTGGCTCATTCCTCTTGGTGTTTCCCTGGTCCTCTCCACGTGCATTCCTCCTGTCCTTCCTTCTCTCTCTCCTCCCTTCATTGGACCAGGATGCCTTGCCCTATTCTTTGTATTTGTTCAACACTGGCTAGTTGGTTTTTATTGGCAACACAGAGAACAAATGGTGGCATGCTTACACAAACTTGAGACAGGAGATACTTAGAAAAAAAAAATCACAATGCAGTGTTCAGATTGAAACCAGATAGTGGAGTAGAGAAATCAGCATTTGAATGAACAAGGGAAAACTGTACACAATACACAAGAACATTGTGCCAACATGATATTCAATAAATTTCTCACATTGTACAAACACAGCCATGCCCATCTTATGTTTCTTATGTAGGGTGTTCATGATATAAAGATACTAATATTAGAGGCTGGAAAATTCTTAGTTTATTTCATGCAGAGGTGAAACATTTAGAAAAATTTCCACCCTCTAAAATCTGTGAAATAGTCCATATGCTTACTGAGCTAAGGCCTCTATGAGAAAAGGTTAGTCACTATATATATATATATATATTGTGTGTGTGTGTGTGTGTGTGTTGGCTCCTATTAGCATGTTTGTCAAAATAAATAGAAGAAGTAAGTTTGGAAAGCCGTGTGGATAAAGTGACTTTGAGCACAGGGAGGATTAAGGGGTCTTCCTTTCCAAACTTTGAATATCAACTTAGCCATGATGGAGTTGAAAATGAACTGATATAGAGGTGAGTAAGCAAAGAAATTGGGTAAATTGGGATGTCTACCCAGAAGATTCATTTAGATGTGTAACCAAGTAGATCAATGGTCTACAGCTGTTTGAAGGGATGGCAGTCCCCTTTACATCTATGAACCTGGAGATGGTTTGGGGCACAGAAACCTTTGGTTGTCAATCATCCTAAGCAGAAGCAGGAGCTGAAGGCTGAGCAGCCTGCGGGAACTAACTCCTCGTATCACTTCAGACGCAGCTGAAACTGACGATAAGACCTTCTTATGGAATAGAATCAGGACTCATCAAGGATCTTTCCTAGTGCAAGGGCTAGACACCCCCCAAAATACGTCAGGTAGCGTTTTGGAACTCTGGGTCTGTGATTGCTTTGCGTGTCCATTCCTTCTCTTGTCTGAATGGAACTTTGGCTGTAACATAACGTAAGGACTCTGCATTTTTTTCTGTGCCTGTACATTGAGCGAATAGGGCACACAGCTCACCTTTTGAAAGTGTGCTTGTTTCTGGACCCGCAGAAGCCAACCTCAGACGTGATAGTTATGGCAGTTTGAATGAGAATGACCCCCATGAGCTCATATATTTGAATGCTTAGGCATCAGGGAGCAGCACTATTTGAGAAAGAGGAGGAGGAGGTGTGGCCTTGTTGGAGGAACTATGTCCCTTGGGGAGAACTTTGAAGATTCAAAAAGCCCATGCCAGGCCCACCCCTCAACCCCCTGCCTGCAGACCAAGATGTAGCTCTCAACTCCTTCTCCAGAGCCACGCCTATCACGCTTGCTACCATGCTCCCTGCCTTGACGAAAATGGTCTAAGCCTTTAAAGTGGTAAGCAAGGCCCCGATTAAATGCTTTCTGTTATGCGAGTTACTGTGGTCGTGGTGTCTCTTCACCTCAATAGAACAGTGATTGAGAATAGTGACTAATGCGTAGCATCCAGAAAGCCTGGATTTGAACTGAATGCAATGAGTTGGGATTGGTTCTTTTGGCGGAAGGAGGAAGGCTGCCTGCATATGGGGCGGGGACTCGGCAAAGGGATGCGTAAGCAAGGAAGCTGAAAGAGGCAGAGAGATGCAATCTCTGTGAGTGAGCTGCCCAGCATTTTTAGTGGTTCAGTGAGGTGACTGGGCGGGGCTCATTGGGTACAGGCACAGACTCACTCCCTGTGAATTTTACCGTCTTTGCTCTCTGACACGGTGACCTTGGAGGCCTCACCTTCCTTGTGCTGTGTTGATGAGATAGCCTCATACTCATTGGATTTCGTGTGCCAGAAATATTTGCCCATGGAGCTAAAGCACTGAGATTTTAGAGTTTATTTTTAATCACACCATACCTTACCTTATCGTTAGTAATTCTTTCTCCTCAGTAATATAAGGAACTTTGAACTATTGGTCAGAGCTAAGGAAATGAATGGTTTTGAAGCATTTCTACAACTACAGAGGTTGGAGTGACAGGTAGATAACCCTAAAGAAATTCTAGGTGAAGATAGCAGATGTATTATTTCATCCCATAGTAGAAATTATCTATAAAATATAATAAGATTTTAACATTTTTGCATGATATTTTGTATAAACTGAAATTTAAATTCAAGGGTCTATTTCCAGACAATTCTTTTTTTTTTTTTTTTAATTTATTTTATTTTTTAAAGTTTTTGCGGGCACTACCACACCCAGCTCTAGACAATTCTTGGAGGAAAGTGTTTCTGAAAAGGTTAGGGACATTGTTGAAGTATTGGTTTAGTCACCCCATTAGGCTACTCTTCACTTCTCTCAACACAGTTTGTCTTCACGATGTGGTCATCTTTATTCTGAGGCACAAATCCAGAAATTTGCTCAAGAAAAAAAGTAATGTTAGCAGCGTTCTTTCATCTTCTGGGTCAGGAATTGATTATGCTTAGCAGAATGTGAGCCATGTAGGCTTTGTTAAACTGTAAACATCTTCCAAATCTTCGACTAAGCCGCACACCAACACTTCCATTTGGAAGGCTGAACATTTTCTTGTGGAAGGATGCACAGTAAATGTATATTTGCATGGTAGAACCCAGCACCACTCGGGTGGCTACATAACTATTTTCAGTATCATGTGAGTGGGTATTTCTTGACAGGAAAGCAGAGGTAGAAAGACTAATCATTAGAAAGCTACTACCATCTCATCCCATGAAAAAGTCTGAAACAACAGCTGTGTATCTGTTGCACTGTTGTCTTCCATACCTTTGGCATTCAGCATTTGCCAGTTTACTAATCTTGAGCGACAGCCACAGCACTGCCAATGTTTGCCAGTTTGTTTCTATAAGGCTTGAGATGTTTAAATTGGATTACACGCCCCATTACTCTATACTATGATCTTGTGGCCAATGTTATAAGGACAAGAAAAAGTGCTGTTAGTCACTGGAACAACGAATGGTTTTCATGTAATGAAATTGAAGTGTAAATCAGAAGTTATCTGTTTCATCCTTTGGCCTGACATCTGCTTTCTAATCACCAAGAAGAGGAAAAAAGAAAGTTCCAATTTTCCCCAAACTCAGTGGTGCTTTGCAGCCTTTCCCAATTTCTGTCAGTATTCACTTCCATATGGAAACATCTTCTTCCAAGAATCTACCTCGTGTTCTTCCTAAGAACGAATTTCTAAAGCCGACACTTTGGCCACCCACCAAACGTTCCTTTCTCCTTTCTGAAAACTGATTGTTTTTCAGCTACGGACTCATCCACTCAGACTCAGACTTCCCTCTTTTACTAAATTCTCCAACTTTATTGCCAGCGCGGCTGGCCATGGACCTGCACCGCCCATCTCCACGAGCTCCTCTACTCTGACTGGGAAAACGCTGTTTCTTGTGGCCCATCTTGGGGGGGGAATCACCTTCTGGGTCCTTCCCTGGCTGGTCTCTGCATCCTGAGTATTTCCCTCCAGATAACCCATCACTTCCTGCATCTGCTGGGTCCGCTCAATAGGAACGTTCTTAGGGAGACCATTCCTGCCCTTTTGCCCTACTTCTAACCTCAGTTATTCCTACTACCCTTTTGAGGTCGTCTTTTTCTTCCTTAACACTTCTAAAACTCTGTTATTGTTGTTGTTGTTAATCTCTTGTTGTCTGTTTCTCACACTTAAATGCAATCTTCTTCACGGAAGCACAGCGCTTATCTGATTATTCACTGCGATGCCACTTGTGCTTACAGTTGGGCTTGGCATATGTAATTTGATCTCTAGAATAAGTGAAAAACTTAAGCTGAGTTGTGTTCTTACTAACAAGGGGTTCTGAGGAGTTGGGTGTTTTTGAGGTGTGTTTCGAAGAGTGCAAAGCCAACGCCACAACAAGCTATATCGGATCTGAGGCCAAAGAAGACAGCAAAATTTGCCTTGTCTTTATTTAGCATTTACATTAAAAATTTTTTTATATAGTATTAGTGAGAGTGGCATGCCACATACCACAGTGCTCAGGTGGATGCCAGCAAACAAGTTTTTGGAATTGGTTTTCTGAGGGTTGAACTCAGGTCAT
Source organism: Acomys russatus (assembly GCF_903995435.1). Classification (NCBI taxonomy): domain Eukaryota; kingdom Metazoa; phylum Chordata; class Mammalia; order Rodentia; family Muridae; genus Acomys; species Acomys russatus. Next base: position 15,452,115 of record NC_067148.1, on the reverse strand, counting down.
CAGGTTTACACAGCAAGTGCTTTTAACCTCTAAACTACCTCATTACCTTAAATATAAATATATATGAATATACATACACATATATTTATAAATATAATATACACATAGTTACATATTTATACATATATTGTATATATAATATATTATATATATACATATATATTTCTAAGAACCAAACATATGGATGTCCTCCCCATCCTCAGAGCAGATACCACATGACAGTTATATGAATCGCTTATTTACATAGTGTGTCTCACAGTTTTCAGGGTTACTAGTCTGTAGATTTTGGATCACAATGTTTGCTTCTGAAGGTTGGCTTTTTCAGCCAGAACCTGTCCTGTTCACCTTGAGATCCCTGGTGGCAGCAGAGAGTGGACACATAGTAGCTGCTTGTAATCGGGTTCCTTGAATCGGTGTTGGAACCCTCGCAGAGTGGATACAAAGCATCGTGGTAGAGAAGGCATGGTGGCTGGAGGGGCTGAGAGAATTACACCGGGCCCTGGAATGAAATGCTAAGTATGTGCTGATGGCTGTACTGAGAGAGCCTGGGAGACTTGCCATATCTCCCCACAGGATGTCCTAAGGATGGTCCTAACCACGTAGTGTGTAAAAAAGGAAGACTTTCTAGGAGCAGTCTTTAAAGGGAAATCTGAGCACAATGCCAAAGGAAGGGGTCTGTGACGAGCCCTTAGTGCAGATGATGTTAATGGCGATGGTGTTGACAGCCGTGGTGTTTAAAGTGTCGTGGTATCTAAGGAAGGAATTAAAATATTAAGCCAAAGCTTGAGGCGAAAGTGACATTGCATCAAAAATTTCTTCAGTATCTTAGAGATTCATGCTGGAAGCAAAACAACCAATACCTCAAACAAAAATACAACGAAGAACCAGCCCTGGAGCTTTTCATAAGCCGAACACATTGGGTTTTTCTTACTTTAGGGATGATTGCTGTTTCTTCATATGTGCGCCAGATGGACTGGCTGCCTTACATTTAAAGGACATGGTGTATAACAATCACATACTTTATAGCTCTTCTGGGGCTTGGGTGATGCTCGCAGTATGAAAGGCATGTGGGAGCTGAGTCTGACCAAGGGACCCCAAATCCTTCGCACTCTTCCCATGCTCACGCTAACTCCTGTCCTCATTGACTACATAAATGGTTATTTCTCTTTCTTTCTCCTGATCTGCTGGAGACATATACTGAGCCGAATTCACCCATTAATGGTGTTAAGGTGTACTCTCTTGAGTACTTACTACACATAGGCATATGTGAGTGACATATAGGATTATTTTCACGCTAGCTGTCTGACATAGACAACATTGTTGTGTTCTTTTTGGGTGGGAAAGAATTGAAGATCAGAAATCCCATTTTCCAAAGGATGTAAAACAACCCTAGAATGGAAAACCAAGTGGGTCCACAGGCTTGACCCTTTACCACTCCAAAGCACTGTCAGTTCTTGCCTTAGGTCTCTTCAGTCTAAGGACAAAGAATGTGATCTTACACTCACCCATGATTATGCCATATTTACTCTTACCTATGCTTTTCCTACATAGTGTGTAGCAAGGACACCTCGCCTGGAAAATGAGTGGCAGTTTTTCTCTTCTTAGCTCTACTGCCAGCTTTCACATGAGATTTTAGACAAGTCGTTTGGCTTCTCAAGGACAGACTTGATTGTAAAATTAAGGCTTTAGGATAGATTATCTTTCCCACTGCCTTCCCAGCTCAAGGCTTACATTATTATTTTACAAGACTCAATGCACCTCTAGTTGCCACAAACCTCTTAATTGAAAAAGTCTAAATGGTGGCACTTTTTATTGAAGAGTTTCCACTTTCAAATCATTGCTCCAAAGCCAATGCAGAAGTGAAAAGTGAGGTAGGAAACAATTATAGATTAAAAACGCTATCAATGAAGAGGATGGCCTCAACCTCAAAGATATCCTTTGTAGGTATATATATATATGTTCCAAAGGATGTCATACCAGTCTGGTACAAAAGTGGAAGGTATTTTGAGAGAAGAAAGCTCTTTCACAACTACGTAGCTCTGCTGGAATCCCACTGCTCCAGCGTTGCAAGGCTGTGTATGAAAACAGCTATGAATAAGGCAGCTATTGTCAGAGTAACAGAAGTAACCTTATTGAACTCTAGACCCTCCGAGAAGAAAGACAAGCTTCAGAGTCGACTGTTAAGTCACTCAGACGTAGTAACTGGCAAAAGTATTTGAATTCAACATCAAAGCATCAATTCCAGGGCAGTGTCTTCAAGGATAGGAGCTGTGTAGGAATCAGAGAGATATATAGCCATAGTGATTGTGTTATGGCCTGATACCAACACCTAAACTATGACGTTGCCAAGGCGTTGGTAAGAGATGGACCACACTTGATCCCACTGATATATTTCTGGGTGTGTTCATGCTTAACTGTGATTTTTGCTGCGTGTAATTTACTTAAGATTCTAAGAGGTTTTTTTCCCCCCAGGTAATTTAAAAACTGTCTTTACAGCTGGAGGAATATCTCAGAAGTTAAGACTATGTTCTGCTCTTATAGAGAACTTGAGTTTAGTTCCCAGTACCCAAGTCAGGCAGCTTACAATAGTCTACATGAATAGTTCTAGTAGATTTGACAACCTTTTCTGGTCTCGGTGGATATATGCACTCACATGCACTCATGTGCATGGCCCCACAAACAGATATACACAAATACCCGTTATTAAATATATTCAAAAGAAAACATTTTAAAACACGCTAATGGTCTTCCTCCTGCCTTTCCCTCCCTCCTTCCTTTTTGTCATTATGTGCTTGCTGTTTGCGGCTGCCTAGGTTCTAGTCAGGCACTGTATGTACACTAGCCAATAACAACAGCGAAGCTGATGTTTCCCATCTCATACAGTTTGTGGACTTTCAAGCCAACACAAAGCCTTTTCCAGTCTTACTTTAAAAAAAAAATGAAACGGGGTGGGGATGGGAGTGGGGGAGATATTTACTATGAAGGTTCCCAGGACCAGAAAGAACACACCACACGCATAACTGTCTCTGCTGAGGAACAGTTTTAAGTTGCTCTTTTGGATGTGACATTCTGCTTAGCCTTCTAGGGAAGCAGGAAACAGTGTAGTTAAAATGCAAAAAGGTTCGAGTCACTTTCACCAACATTGGGGAACGTTTTCAGAGAGCTTTCTCAAAAACAAAACAAAGCAAACACCCTCCTTATAGTTTGCAGTGTACTTCTTTCCACATTAATCACTTAATTAATTAACGCTTGCCTATTGCAGCATCTGCTACAGATGTGTAACTGGGCAGCTAGATATCCAAGGTGACTGAGATGTCATTGTTACCTTCATATGACTCACATGCATGACACCCTGCCTAAAAAGACTAGCATGCCAGACAGAAAGCCATCAAAGAGACCTTTTTTTTTTTTTCTTCCAGACAGGAGACAGGGTTTCTCTGTGTAGCCATAGCTGTCCTGGACACCCTTTGTTAGAGCAGGCTGGCCTCGAACTTGCAGAGATCCGCCTGCCTCTGCCTACCAAGTGCTGGGTTTAAAGGCGTGCGCTACCGTGTGTGGCTGAAGATAACTCTTAAAACTTGTGATATGGATGCTGAAGTGTAGCTTGTCACAGTCGAGGGCTTCTGGTGGAGGTGGGGGTGGGGAAGGACTCAGTTCTATTTAAGGAGAAGGCCAGTGGGAGTTTCACCGTGCTCCAGTGAGTATGGGGGCAACACAAACTGGACTTGTGTTTTTGTTGTTTTGTTTCTTCTTCTTCTTCTTCTTCTTCTTCTTCTTCTTCTTCTTCTTCTTCTTCTTCTTCTTCTTCTTCGAAGAAAGGGGAGGTGACAAGGGTGGGGACACACCTGGGAGGACAGGAAATTACATGTGATTGTGATGTATTATGTGAAATTCCCAAATAATCAATAAAAGTACTATATGTTGGAGAAAAAAGTAAAATGGCAGCAGTGATGCAAACAGCTATATAGTACCTTAACAGTGCAGAGAAATGAGAGAATAGCATTATTCTGGGTAGGAAAAAAAAAGCCAGGGAAGGAGTCCTCCAAAGCATGCTCTTGAAGCTGATTTCACAAATCGCACAGAACGTTTTTAGATCTGAGGGTCTGGGAGCTGAGCTGGAATGGGTGAAGAAGAAGAGTGAGAAGGGCATTCCACGCAGAAGAAATGATGTGCAAAAGCACATATGTATGTGGTGGGGGAGGACACAGAGTGTGACACGGGATGAGCTGGAAGATGAGGGTGGAGCTGAGGATGTGCCACTGATGCCGGTGTCTGCACCTTCTGCTTGTATTGTTATCTTATAGCCAAGGCAACAAGAGTTACTGCTAAGTGGGCTGAATCCAGATACTGATGGTGCACTACTTCCTCTTCCCGGGTTCTCTGCGACAAACCAGGTAAGGGCTTTTGCATAGGACCGTGCAGACTGCGGTCATGTGACCTCTCCCCACAATGGTCCATTATGGGCTGTGGTCCAGATGTCTCTGCTTGCATGTGCCTACCCTCAGAGGAAGTCCTGCTCCCTGCATCCTCTGGAGTTATCAAGTTGGTGGATGACACAAGCCCAAGGATAAGGACACAGCGTCCCATTCTCATTCTTCTCAGGGAAGCCATCAAGTCCACTGAATGGCCATGAAAAACAAACTGGGTTGCAAGAGACGTGAAATGACTCGGTTTCCTCTTGGGGTTAAGTCTGTGTGCATCATCTGATAGGTCCCATCTGGTGAGTTGAAAGTAATAAACTAAACTCAATGTTTCTTAATAAATAATACTAAGGATTTTCAGTATGTTATTTAAGGATGCAATAGTAGCCCAAATAATCAAAATATATTGACCCAGTCTCTCAGAGAGAACTCTGACTGAGAAATGGAGCCTTCAGCCATGAAGGGAATTCACTACTTTATTCTCATCTGTGTTCATGCCTTCTGTATTATTATTCGTTTTTCTTTATAGACAAGGTTTCATGACCCCACTTCAGAAGATGTTAGTTTTCAACTCCATCTGCTACAGATTAATAGAAAAAGATTGCTTAAGTGCCAGGAGTCTCCAAAGTCCCAGGAGACAACTGTGATGGCACACCTTGGCTCAGATGTTACCATTGACCCAAACAGCCATCTCCATAGGTGGATGTCACCCCGCAGCATGATGATGGGGGCTTCATAGGTGTGACCTCAAATCAGGAAGAAGAGTTGGTCTCAAAGTAAGGGAATTATTAGAGAGCTAAGAAGAAATGCTGTAAAGTATGTTTTGTGAACATATACACGGTCATATTGGCTACCGTGTATGCCTAGGTACCCACATGTTTGTGTCTCTCTCTCTCTCTCTCTCTCTCTCTCTCTCTCTCTCTCTCTCTCTCTCTCTCTCTCACACACACACACACACACACACACACACACACACACACATATCATACTACCCACATGTTTCCAATAATAATAATAATAATAATAATAATAATGATAATAACAGTAGTTAAATAAAAACTTAGTTACTTAAACTTCTATAGTCAAGAAAAGTAAATAAAATTTCAGGATCATAGCCTTTTTATTTATCTCAGCTGAATGATTAGATTTTGTAACTTGTAAGATTTTTCTTATAAGCCTCCAAAGAAGACTGTAATGGATTGTATGAAGCATAGTATGAATTTCCACGCATTTAGTGGCTGACATCAGGATCTCAGCTAAATTATAGACACATTTCAAATGGCCAAGGCTGTGCCGTGGAAGATCTTACTAAAGTTCTTAGCTTCTGCTGACTAACCGTCAAACTCTCCTTCACAGGATAAAAACCACCCTTGATGAGAGTCAGTAGACGATGCTAGGCATCAGTGGGCAGCTACTATAGTGCCAACGTGTTTAGTGAAGCAGAATTCAGAACAAATGCCACTATTGAAAACTAAAAGATTAAAAAGAATACTTTAGTCTCTTAAGGTGCCCACTTTCAATTCACTGAAAACTAGAAGTCTAAATTATATATAAAAGAGCTACCCTGTTTGTTCTTTGAGGCTTTATACTGTTAGTGTATTATGATTATTTAATTTATTTTATTATTATTTTCAGACTTATAGTCATTAATTTGGAAAAGACTATGTAGGTTTCAAACGTCCATAATTTAATGCTTCCTATGCACAGTCAGTCTTTAGTGACCCTCCTGCTCTCCCAGACTAAAAGAAAACAAGGGGTTAACAAAACATACAGTGAACCCAAAGTACATATAAATTCCCATGAAGATGGAAAAGAAAGGGAATAGACAATTTGAGTAATGTCATTTCAGCCTTCTGCATAATTTAGGCCTCTCTGCAGGCTGATTTGGTTTAGATCAGTGGTCCTTCACATATCTACATCCACATATCCTTACATTATAAATCTACTTATTAATTTTTGCAGGAAACGATTCTGGAGGCAATTTCTACGTGGAATTCTTCACACCGATGATAATGACAGACGTGTCGTCTACAATCCTTCTGAGTTTCCTTAGTCTAGCAAGTCATTTCTTCCAGCCGCGAATTTAGAAATCCCTCAAGCAAACGGGGGCAAAGCAATATTTTTAAATGGACAAAACAAAATCTTCATCCTATATGTATTTCCATTAGGAAGGAAAAAATATGCAAATCTCTTCCTGGAGTGCAGCTGAGGGATACATAGGCAGCTGATGACAAGACATTCATTTGAAATACAATTTCTCTGCAGTTGTTAGATCCCCGCTCCCCACCCTCTCCCCAGCTGTCTGGACCAGACAGGGGAGAGGTTACTGAGCTATGAATGTATTTCCCATATTGGAGAGGAAGCAGGGATGGAGCTAATGTACTGTGTATTCAAATGAGACTCTTTAAAGCTGAGCTGAATTGAACCCAGATGCAAATCGCAGTGGAGGGAGCACTCTCTGCTGCCCTTTGAACTTTCTGTCTGTGTCCTTAAGCACACAGTCAAGGACTCCCGGCTGAGATGTTTAGCCTTCTGAGAAAGTAAACAATCTTGCCCTCCCTCCCTTTACTACAGATGTCCTCGTGATGTGCCCTGCCTGCTGAAATGTGGCAGGCTGGGCATTTTCCTCTGAGGCCCCACCTGGGGTGTGATAGGGGAGGGGACCGGAAGGACCGACCAGACGGTGAAAAGGAAAGCAAGCCACACATGTCGGCAAGCCATCCTAGGGCTGCAGAGCAAGACGCCCTGAAAATAAGGGAGAGCTAGGTGATGGGGGAAGAAAGGTGATAGGAAAGAAAGGGGCCTGGATAGGACTAAAAGGATGCATGGTGTCTTAACACTCCAGGATTGGTTCCCTGCACCATGTAACCAAAGACAATATTGAAAGGTGAACTTGGCGTCTCTGGAGAGGGCCCTTTGCCACCGGAAAAGCTCAGATAAAGCAAGACGAGCAAGTCGAAGAAATTTACCTTTCTTCCTTCCCCGCAAAGATGCTATGTTTCAAGTTAAGTACTGCACTGAGTTTGAAACTGGACAGTAAGGGCAAAACGCCGCCTTCAGCGCCCGCTCTCTCAGCACGTCTTCTTCTGTAATAGAGTTCCTGGCCAGAAAGTCTCCTCTGTCATACTTGGCATCGTCACGCCCTGGCACCTCAACCCACCCGCTGTCTAGCAGGGTGAGGCCAAATGAAAATTCTACATTCCGCAGCGTGTACCCTTGACCGCTTATCTTTTGACCACCCCATCCCTCTCGTCCTTCCTTCAGATAAGTTTAAATTTTACTGGAAAAATGATGCGTCCGCACTGGGAGGACACTATCTGGCTCATTTGGCCGGCAATGGAGTCTTAGGCAGTCTCTTAAGGAGACACCAGAGTTGTGCGGGTTGGGGGTTTGTCTCAGTGTTCCGTGTAGCAGCTTAACTAACGCACAAATAAAATAGGGTGTGATCTCTTTTTAAAAAATCGCTGAATAAAATTCAGCAGAGCAATTTAAATATATGAGCTAATTATCTGTTACAAGTGAATTAAAAATATGGAAAGTTTCACAAAGCATACTGATTTTTTTTTTTTTTTAGAAAAAATAATTTTGCGTCTGCTACTCCTGCTCTCTAAATGTCAGCTCCACCAGCAGAGTCCTATCATATTCTTTTCGTTTCCAGGCTTCTATTTATTATTCATAAGGAAGAGAAGATTCCCATTTCATACTACTGTAATGAGAAACACCCTGCTCTGAGTGGACTTGAGAAGTCAATGTGTGCAAGGGTGCCTGCCATGCCCGCTCGCTCTGGTGTATTCAGCCTGCTGCTCTGCTATGCAGACAGCCTGTGTGTGTGTGTGTGTGTGTGTGTGTGTGTGTGTGCGCGCGCGCACGCGCGCGCGCAAGTTATTCTGGGACACTGGGCAGGAGGAGAAAGTCTTAACACTGTACCTGCATGGGAAACAGTTGCTATCGAATTCGAGACCCGCAGCCAACAAGGCCCCAGTTTCTTAACCCTGGCATGAATTTGGGTCACGGCATGCAATCCGTTACAGAAAGGAGCATTTACCTTTACTGGAGAATGTGGTCTTGGACGGCAAACGCAAAGGGCAGCCTGAGCTGTCTTGCTTTGCTATCTCTGGTGGTCTGTCTATCCCCAGTGCTCACAGAGTTCCTCTTTACTGGGAAAAGACACAACTTCTTGTCAGTTAAGGTGAACTGGAGAGTTTGGGACTGCATTTTATTTATTTTTTCATTCTTACAAAGGAAATTATCAACCTTCCTTTAATTTGAGTAGTGGCCCTCTCTCACTTTGGTTGTACTATCAAAGGAAAACTAGGAAAGCGTCTAGCGTGTAGTGCCCTGAAATAGGGGGAGTCAGCCAACCAAACAAGTATCTACTAAGTGCTAGAAAGGGGTGAAGGCAGTGTTTTCTAAGTCCCTGATCCCCGATGGAAGACAGCTGGCATCATCTCCAGAATACCAGTTAGAGATAATTTATAGCATCGCTCATGGCCAAGAAGCTTCACTCGCCCTCTCAGGCACAGGGAAGTACTGGGGCTGCCAGCCTCGCATGCCTTTGTTTTAGGAAGCCAAGAGCAAAAGCCATGAAAGAGAAAAGGTGGATTTTAGCATGCAGCACGTGGGTGTGAAACAGTTTTTGCTTGCTACCTTTTCCCAGTGGAGACTTCCTGCTGAGTCACAAGAAGTAGCGGACTCCCCTGGGGTTTCCGTACTTGGAAGAGAAATTGCAAGGCACTCAAGAACTTGATACTGAATACAGTAAGTAGAGTTGTCCTCATTTTTCAGTTAATCCCTTCTTCCTGGAATTTTCCTTGAGCGGGTGACGAATCCACCCACACAATTTGTAGGGCTGCCAGGAGGTCAGAGGTCAGCTTTAGAAACAAAGTTGAAAAATAGCTAACCGGCTGACAGGCTCTGAGATGGTTTGCTCTGGGAACTGTTCCGTGCACAGTGCAGAAGGACAGTCAGGGGGTTTGGGGGTGGGGTGGGGGCAGTGTGGATTTACAAAAAGCAAAACCAACATTGCTTCTGTGTGCCCTTTCAGTGTGGGAACGAGTTTTCCTTCAACCTAACCATCTCTCTCCCTATTCGGTCTCCCACCCCCACCCCTATCCCATGAATAAAGGGTAAACTGTTTCTTCAGGAATAAACAGTATTTACTGCACACACAATTAACCATCTTTAGAGTTGTTTTCATTCACAGCCTGCTTGTTTAGAGGATCTGGGGACTACACAAATCAGCAAAGCCCAGCAGAACTGACTCTATCCTCATTCCAGAAATCCACCGGCTTGCTCTTCTAAAAAGCCTTCAAGATGTCAGTGATGACCCTGAGCATTCACTAAACAAGGAAAGCTGAGGGCCAAATAACTGACCCTCTGTCTGACTTTTGAAGCCTTATCCCTCCTTAGTGCACCACACTGCAGTCCTCAAGGACAAAGGGTGCATAGATTCATACTTGACCTCTCCACTGTTTCTATTCTTTGACTGTTACCCCATGGCTAGGAAAGGAAGCAAGGACTAAGGGAGTTAGCTGGCGTAGTTTCCTGCTTTGCATTAACCCTTAAACAATGTAAATGGCTCTTATACAACATCTCAAGGTGCCTTTGACCAGGCAGGGTTGACCAGATGATACCAATCAAAGGTGTAAGAGTCAAGGGATTTTCTTATCTAGAAGCAGAAGAGATCTGAGGTTGAGTGCAAGAAAAAAAAAAAAAGTGTGTGTGTGTGTGTGTGTGATTTCCAGATGATTTTTAAAAAGGAATACTTTTAAAGGTCATAATAATTTATCTGTAGGAACAATGAGATTCCCACTAGTAAGGATAAGTAGGGACAAACACACTTCCATAGCATTAAGTATGACGCTGACACTGTTTGAAAAGCTTCACTTGGACTTCGTCATTGCATCGTCACAATGACTCCATGAGGAAAATGATAGAGTCATTTCTACCTTATAGTGGCAACACAGAGAGTTTGTGTAAGTTGCCTTCTATAGCTAGCGAGTGGTGAAAGCCAACTTGAGCCCAGATGGTCCTAGAGCCCACGGTCTTGGCCATGAACGTACTCTATCTAATACAGAGGTGTGTGTGCTTGTCCATTTTGGAAAGGATTTTCTACTTTATCTACAATCATCTTTAGCTTTTGCTGCTTGCTGAACTGAGAAGACAGTTTGGCGCTTTCCTTGACACATTCTGAATATTCAATGACAGGAACATCCTATCGAATACTTCATTAAAAGATGAGTTTTAGAAATCCTCAATGAAACTCCTAGTTTTCTGGGTACAACGTCTCTTGCAAAGTTGCAAGCTTGTATGTTTCAGCCTTCCTTCAAAGAAAAAATACAGCATGTAACGTACCCTTGGAGCAGCCAGTTATTTGTCAAAGAAGTTTCTACAGTGGGCATGAATTAATTGTTCTTTCATTTGTTGGATGTTCGCCTCCCTTGCTCAGCTCCCTAGTATATTTCTTTGCATGTCCTGTGCCTGGCACTCAGAAAATATCTGGAACAAATGAATGCAGAAGTGAGTAAATGTGTAAGGCCCAGCTGCATCTTCCCTGTTCACCAAAATCCAATTTTCCCGCTAGTACTTTATGACCCCATGGAAACTCAGGAAACATATGGGATGTTTACCCAGTGCTCTCGCTTGGCAATTCACTGAGGAATTGTTCACTGTTCACCAGCAGACGCACATACCTGTTTGTCTAAGAGGGATTTTGGTATGTTGCACAGGGAATTTTTCTTTTCCTAAGGATGTGATTATTCTAGCTTGATCTTGCTGCTGTGGCATGGCAACATCGGCCCAGAGCTCATGCGGCACAGGATTAGGCTGTCCTCAGCCATCCTCATTGTACACACCGGCTTGGACATGTTGCTGTGTCTATTAGAAGGGGTATTGTGGATCCCGTTACAAAGGCAACAGCTGCAGCTATTACTGCAGCAGTTATGTCATAATTTGGTGTGTGCGACACCTCTGCAGGGCGCGTGCAACAAAAACATTTATTCTTTTCATCTGTCAATATATTTGCTCTCTCATCTCTCTCTCTCTCTCTCTCTCTCTCTCTCTCTCTCTCTCTCTCTCTCTCTCTCTCTCTCTCTCTCTCTCTCTCCCTTTCGCGCGCGCGTGCGCGTAGTTCTTTTCACAAGTGGCAAAATGCATCTCAATCCCCAAACAATTGGTGTCTCTGCAGGAATATTCTAAGGCAGCTGCTTTGCATAGCACATTTTTGAATCATTATGTACATTTCTTTCTTAATAAGATACAGGTTTATTGAAATGCAGGGACAGTTTCAAAGCAAATAATGATATTCAATTAGCTAAATATGGGCTCCACCTCAGCCGTGTGGGTGAGTACACTCATCAGGGCTCTTGAGGAAACTGAGGCTTTCATGGGATTATGTGGTCTAAAAGACTTTGAATCCTTAAAGCGGGCCAGAGGAGGGCACTTTCCATAACGCTCTCATTTTACCTCTGCCCACAGACGATCCTGGATCTGGGACAGAGTGAGATAATCCCCCAATTAGGTGCTGAAGGAAAGTGAGCTGAAATGGTTTATCTGAAGTCACACAGTTAATCAGCAAGAGAGCAGGATTAAGCTTGGGGGTGCAGGATCACAGCCGTGTGATTATTATACGTCTTTAAAGCCATTAGTCTGTAAGTGAACTTGACAATCATTGGTGTGACCAGGGTTGAAACATGAGGCTTAGGTGTCTGAGTCAGGCATGACATGAGAGCATGGCAAAGGAAACCAGGGACATAAGGGAAGGACACTTTCCCAAATGGTTCCATTTCTTCCTTAAGAATGAGGCATCCTGGCACGGTGGCCTGTGTCCCTCCCTCTACCTAGGGAGCTAGGGAGTACTCATAGCTTTCTTAGAACCTGGACCACAGGCCTTTCCTAACACAAGTGCATCCAGCTTTCAGAGTATGGGCAGTTGCAGACAGGATGAGGCTTCTAGCTAAACTAAAGGATCTGATGAATGGCTATAAGGAAGAAGTAATGGGTTCCATGGGTCAGCTGAGGCACTAAGGAGGTGGAAAAAAAGACAGAAAAAGAAAAGAAAAGAAAGACAAAAAAAAGATCTTTACTTAGTTGCTGCCACGGGCCATGCATGGTGAGAGCTTTTGTTTTTGTTTCATTGAGAAGACAAGGAGGCTTTGCATAGTCCATCCACTTTCTACTAATGGACAAGACTGTCTGACTCCAAGATTCTCGACCAGGCCACTGTTGAGGGCTGTGACCACTGTGTCCCAGCATCAAAGTTCTGGGCAGAGGAAGCCAATGAAGATGAAATCCAGCCAGGACCCATCTCCTCACCACCACACTCAGCTTGGAGACTGGCATGCTTTGTCAACAGCCCCTCCTTGTCTTTGCCATCCCATCCCACCGTCTCCTATGAGAATCCAAACATGGGTATGTCCATTCTGTAGCTGCAGATAGGAGAATTCCCTGGAGTCCCTGAGAGAGGTTTTACCTGGCTGCCTCTATCATTGTATGCTTGTTTCCTGGTGGCCATGGGTGTCCCAGGATGACCAGGGCTTGCTCACAATATAGAAGGCCTAACATTTTCAGATAACTGCCGGCCCTCATGGAAAGAGCTTACTTTCATGGGCCATGCATCTCCTGAGTTTCAGTTGGCTTTCACTTTTAAGTCAGAAAGATTACAACTCAGAAACTGAGAGAGCTCAGGGAGACCTGACTGACAGCTCTTTCTTACTTTGCAAGTAGCAGAGTAAGGCCAACCAACCCTACAATTCTGGAGTGAGTAGGAACTATGTAGTCCAGTTGAAAATGAATACATTCATCTCAGGTAATCAAGACAAATCATCCTTAATATGTATATGTATACAGCACACATTTAAAATGTAAGTATAATCGTTTCCAGGGTCTAGGTCAGACTCTAAAGTTACTTTAAGACTGTAACAATTCTAGGGCCAGTGAGATGGCTCCATGGGTAAAGGCACGGGCTTAGCAACCTGAATACAGTCTTCAGATGCTCTAAGGTGCTATGAGAATAGTTCTCAAGAAGTGTCCTCTGACCATCACACGTGCATCATGGCATGCATATACCCACATTCACGTGCCCTAAAATAAATAAACCAATGAAAGAATATAACAGTTCCAGCCAGACTGCCTTAAATCGAAGTGCATTTGTTATCTTTTTCAAAGGGAAGTGTGATTATCTCCAGCAGCAGGGAAAGTTCCAAGGATGATAGATTCTATGGGGCAGACATTTTCAGGATGAGGATCTGTCTCCTTTTGACCTTGCTTCGTCCTAAAGCTGTTTCTTCACATTGACACGTGATGGCTACCAGCGCCAACTCATTGGACACATGTTTGTGATTACTGTGAGTGGCGTGGAGTTGGGCTGACCCTTATCTTCAGAAGCCATAAACAAGCCTCTTCTTACATCTCATTGCCTTAGGTTGGTTCATTCTACCCAACTCAGAACTGGCCTTTGAGAAGAGCGAAGCAGAAACCAACTTTGTTATAGATTATCTGTGGGTGAATACATGTCTCCTGGTATTATTCTAAAATGTTGCTATAACCTGAAACCCCCACTTGTGGCCATAGTTGAAGGCTATGAGTGCTATGAGTGACATAGAATAAAGGATTTATTTAGATGATGAGAATTTACTTAGTCACGGGGCTGGCAAAGCCACCTATGCAAGCTGTGGGCTCTGCATCTCCTGCTGAGATAGCCAGACCAGCGACTGGGAAATAACAATGGTGTGCTTTGCACATGACTCAGCTCTGGAATAAGGGGTAGATATTCGGAGCTTGGTTTGGGTGCCATGCATGCCAACAAGGTGAGCCCATAACCAATAACAATAAGCATGGTTTGTCATGGTACCTTGCATTCTGCACTGAACAAACTCAGAACACAACCAACAGGAGCTTCATCCTGTATCCCAAGTCTCATACCTATTGGTAACCTGGTACCATCCAAGGAAAGGGCTCTGGGGAGAATTAGCCTCAGCTTTTCTTTTCTTTTCTTTTTCTTTCTTTTCTTTTCTTTTTGTTGTTGTTGTTCACTAGACATTTTTATTTCTTTCTTTTTGTATTAATTTATTCTTGTTACATCTTAATGGTTATCCCATTCCTTATATCCTCCCATTCTTCCCTCTCTCCCATTTTCCCCTTATTCCCCTCCCCTATGACTGTTTCTGAGGGGGATTTCCTCCCCCTGTATATGCTCATAGAGGAAGGATAGCAGGTTACCAAGAAGAGACTTGATAGCCTCAGCTTTTCTAAGCTGAGAAAGCACAATGTAGCCACCATAAGAAAGACATAGTGGAATGAATCCCTCCTGGGACAGTTTTATCTCCCAGAGCGCATTTGGCCATGGCGTATTTTGCTTGCCTCAACTATAAGGGATAGACTGGCGTTTATAGGTAGAAATCAGGGACACTGAATATCTTATGTTGTACAGATGAGCTGATCACACAAAGGTTCATCTGGTACAATGTGCCAAGACTGAAAAATCCTGATCTGGGATGACAATGACCAATTGTTAACAACTGCTGTTCAGTCTCTACTTAGAGATCCTAGGGCAAAAGAAGCAACTTGGGTTCTTTCAGGCATGGGAGCTAGTGATATATATGTGCATTTGAAAATATAGACCATGGAACTAGGGATGTAGCTTGGTGGTAGAGTACTTGCCCAGCAAGCGTGAGGCTGTCGGTGGTTAACTATGAGAAGGGGAGGCAGGGAGGTACAAGTAGCGCCAGTTTTGAATCACCATTCTTAAAAGACCCTACCTAAGATTAATAGAAAAAGTAGATCGTAAAATAACATACATTCAAGGGTACCACACTTCTTTGTACACAGTATACACAGTCGTTAGCAGATGGTTCCTGGGCCGTTTGAGGTGTGGCTTACCTGGATGCAATTTTTTAGAAGAGCATTTATGGCAATAAAAAAAAAAGAGATTGGAATTCTATCACTAATATTTCCAACTAAAATCACAGCAAAATTCTTGGTGATTAAATAACAGCACTGGAAGTAGATCGATTGATGAGATAGAAGCTAGAGGGAAAAGCTAAGCCAAGACAGGTAAATGTCTCTTAGAAGTCTTCATTTTCCATTAGCTCCTTGGTCCTTCCAGGTAATTCTAAGCCATGAAGTCTATCAAAACCCAGAACACAGAGGAAAACTGTGAAGAGACGGGTAGATGGCAAATTACTCATGGATCTGGTGCTGTGCCTCACTAGAGTTTCACAGTACAGCAGGGAACCCTCAACTAAATGGCCACCAGTCCTGTGTAATTATAGAGATGAACCATATTTCACTGAATTAATTGTCTATTATTGAAATTTAGGATTTCGCTAAAAAGAATAGCTATAAATAATCTCTGCAGAATACGCTTGCTATGCAAATCATTGCATTACTGTGCATGTGGGTACTTCCTTAAGATGAACGTCTATAAATAGAGTCATTGGGTAAAAGAGCATTCATAGTTTAAGGCTTTGTATTCTCATTTTCAAGCAAATATTTCAAGGAGTATAAGTTTAATCTTGGAGGGTGGTTGAATGGTGATTGCAATCCTGGGTCTTCCTGAGTGTATGTAGACCAGCCCTATGCGCTTTCAAAACCCAATATGCTTGCTCGCTGTAAGTTTTAAACAGAACCTCAGTTCTGCAATCTGGCACTCAGTTGTTCATTTCTTCAACATGGCAAAGGGAAAGGCAGCGGGTGGGGGTGCTGGTGGTGGTGGTGGTGAGAGTGTAGCAAATACATTGACCCATTGAAATACAACTACAGACATGTTTAATTTCTGTGAAAATAATTGGGTTTGCAGGAATAATTATAGCTACCAAACTGTTTCTCATGAAAAACAAAAGAGGGAGAATTTAAACCAAGAATTATTGGAGTCATTGCTCTTTTAATCCTCAGGAGAAACAGCGAGGAGGATCTTGCTCTGAACCGGGAGTGGCTGTGAGCAATAAAGGGAAGGGTAGTCTGGATGGTCCCTCGTCCCCAGCAAACAGTTGGCAAGGTCTCAAGCCCCGAGTCAGCTCTCTCAGCTCTTGGTCTCAGATGGCAGCTAGGAGGAAAACTGGGGAAACTGAGAGACAGGGCTTACGCTTGTGCCATCTGTGGTGCAGGGATAAAGGGCATGTGGCTCCAGGTCACGTGGCTGCCTGCTGTGCTTCTCTGCTCTCTCTTATTCAGTAATCTTACAGAGTTTTACCACTGAGCCCATTTATTTGGGATGAAATGGGGATCAAAGAGATGAAAGTTTGAAGGGACTTGCATTGTCATGTAAATTACAACAGAGCATGGAGTGAAGTCTGACTTCTCACTCTGGGTGTTAGACTTCCCTTTTTTCTTTTTCCTTTTTTAGCTTTTTGAGACAGAGTTTCTTTTTTCCCTTTTTCTTTAAAAAATTTTTATTAAATATTTTTAATTTTTACATATACATTTCTATCATTACACATATATACAATAAACTACCTATAGCAAGAAGAACCATGACACAATCAGGAATTATATAAATGTTACATTCTTAGTGCTTTGGCTATTAGTGTTTGACAGCCTTGAAGAAAACATCTTTCCTATTTTGGTCCATCTAAAATTCTGGAATGTAAATCAATCTCCATCACATCTTGCCATTACCAATTTAAAACATCTATCTAGACCTAAAAACGTCTTAACCCCTAAACAACTAAGCTTCATTGTAAAACTAAGCTACCTGGTCTTCAACTCCATCAGAGATTGAGAAGGAATAAACTTGATTACCTGAGTATGCTGGGAGTGCAGGTTAGTGTATTTCCAAAGGAGAAGATGACAGAGACAGTTTGCTACCTGAATAGTCACCCAAAACTCTCTATAATATTGTAGCATCTTCTTCAGTCTTCTGGCCCAATATATCTGACAGACATATTTGTGAGGCAGGAACTATTGAGGACTTGCTTACCATGTCTTGGCAGAGTTTGACTGTTGACTGCCTGCATCTAAGCTTGCCCTTTTTTAGGCAGAATTCTGTCTGTGGCAGAAATGAGGACATTTTGCTCAGTGGCCTGTTTGCCACATTTAAAGCCATCTCTGTAAGGAGGCTCTTTGATGCTCATCATCCTCTTTGAGGTAGGCTGTGTGTTGCCAGGAGTTAACCTGTCTCGTTGTCAGTGAATCTTTAAAATAATAAAAACATTTTTTAAATGCCATATTCTGTATGAGACAGGGTTTCTCGGTGTAGCCTTGGCTAACCTGGAATTCACCCCCTAGACTAGGCTGGCCTTGAACCCAGAGATCTGCCTGCCTCCGCCTCCAAGTGCTGGGATTAAAGGCATGTGCCACCACTATTGGGCTGGGTATTAGACTTCTCTTTGCTGTGGCAAATACTCAGAAGAAACAGTGTAAACCAGGAGAGCTTTATTTGGATGCATGGTTTCAGACCATTCTGGGAGGGCGTGGTCAAAGAACCGCTCAGAACGTGGAGGAAGAGGGGAAGGAGGAGTCAGGGATGTGAATGTCCGAGAACTTTCTCATCTCCTCTTGGATTCCATCTCGCCCCCAATCTATGAGATGAGTGTGCCACTTACAACAGGAAAGGCCCTTATGCTGTACTTACTGCTGTCTGGGAACACCCTCCGAGATACAGCCAGTGTACGTTATAAGTCTCCAAGCTGGTTGTCACTCAGGATTAGCCATCGTACTCAGTTATTCTGGGTTTGAAATTTCTCTGGCAACCCACCGATCCTTCTACTGTTTTTCCTAGTATCCATCAATGATTGCTAACTACCACCTGATACTTTAACATCTGGAGTGGGGAAAACTTGCTGGTTTACTAACCAGGAAAGCCTTCTGAGGTCAGTGTCGGCAGGGAGTGGGGGTAGTGTGGGGGGCATGAGGGGTGGGGGTGGGAGGAAAGGTCTGTGCAGGTGTCAGGCAGGGAAGCAAACCCTGAAGAGGTGAAAATGAAAATTTAGTTCAGATTCACTTCATCAACTTGGATCAAGACTTCTAAAGTATCTAATATCAGGCAGTTTATTGTACACATGTTTAAAACACAGAGTACTTTGGGAAAATGTTTTCTGGTGCTGAGCAATCCTCTGTGTACAAGGAAGAGTAATTACATCGAAACTGGACTCTGGGTACAGTGATTTCTACTGTAGATGGGCCACCTGTACCAGCTTAAGGGCCTATGGAAGGATCTGGCCTGGTCTGGGTCATACAGATAACATAGAGGTCATTTGGGCTATTAACCACCTCTGGTCCTGGTTGTGGGAGCTTTGACAAGCCTCTGGTTGTACAGATAATGCAAGAAACACGTAGACTGTTGGGCATCCCATCCTGGTGGGGGAGCTTGTGGGAGACCCAGGCTGTTAAGGGTCATTTAGATTACTAGCCACCTCTGGTCCTGGTTGTAGGAGCTTGATATGGCCTGGCCCAACAGATAACACAGATCACCAGGCTATTAATCACTTCCAAGTCCCAGCTTTCTGGAAAAACAGGTTATACATTCTCCCTTTTGAAGGAACAATCCTGAGTGCTCAATATTCCTGGCTTCCCTGTAGATCTGCAGATGGATATAGGACCTTCATGCTCCCAAAAAGCGTTAGCGTATAATTAGTAAGTATAATGCTTAATATATACTATCATTATACATTAATAATATTGTAGAGCAGCTTAACAGAAGTAATTTCTGAACAGAAATCTCAATGTGAAAACTAAAATATACAGGCTCAAGGTGGCAGGAGGGACCGTGCTGCTTCTGTGGGTATTAGCGAAAGATCTTTCACTGTAATTTCTCTTTCACAGCCTTTGGGGACAACCTTCTGGTAGTTTTTTTGACTTTGACCCAAGTCTTCCTGGGCATTCTGTCTGTACGTGTGTCCATCTCCAGAGTTCCTTTTCTCATAAGGACTCTGCCACTTTTAGCTCGGTGTGCGCCTTAATTCAAGATGAGGAAAGTGAGTTGGAAGAGCATGGCCTGATCGTAACATAAATTATTGTGTTTTCAATTGGCTTATTTCCAAGTAAGGGTACATTCTGAGGTACTAGAAGTTACAGACTCACTGTATAATTTTCAGGGGATGCAATTCAACCCAGAACACCATCTCCACTCTTCAGAAAACAAAACCACGTTCATAAATGACAAGGTCAGAATGAGAAGCTATCATTTCTCACCAAGCCCCTGCCACCCCCCCACATAAGATGGATAAAATGAGCCAATCTGACTTAGGCATAAGCAATTGACATGCAAATTGTACATTAGAAATGCAAATAAAATGTAATTACAAAGATGATTTAATCACAGGCCAGCCCAGTTGGTGGACTTAAAGGGGCCTGCGAAAGTCAAGGGAGAATCTTAATTTGCAGAACAGGGGCTTTCAGACATCTGAGACTATATAACTCAGGACACAAAATGACTAGAGGCTGAGTGGAGAATGACCTGCTCTCCAGCCAATTCTTAGGTGCTATGGAAGGGTACATTGAGGATATGGTGCTAAGCTGTGTGCAGGACAACTCAAGATGTGTTACCCCTATCTAATTCATGGTAGTGATGTCACTGGTTCATACCAGTGACTTCAGGTAGGGTGACCAATGTCCTGCCTTGCCTGAGGAGTCTCTCCGACTCAGGCAGACACAGATTCTAGCTTCTCTTGAAGACTGTGTGTGAACTGATTAAGCAGCAAGGGAGGACTTCTTGGTTCAAGTCCCCGATTGCATGTTGATAGTAGGTGATGCCACAGCTCACTGGTGTCTGACCTTCGCTTTCCCACACACTGTGTGGCTGGGCTCCACTGCTGACTTTCAAGTGTTTGGACAGGGGGATCCTAAGCAGGCTTGGTCCTTGGTGGGCAACGCAGAAGTGTATCAAAGCTCCTCCTGGAGGGGCCTTTCTCTTTCTTTGGTTCTGGTTAAAACAACAGAAGAGAGTGTCCCAAATGTTTCTAAGCCTAACAATCCCCTAAGACCCATTTTAAAATGATGGAAGCAAAAGCTAATTTATTCATAATCCACAAAGAAGATACATACATACACACATAGACAAACAAACACACACACACACACATATGAAGAATAAACTGAACAGTTTACCTAGGTGATTATGAAGAGCAGGTAAGCCTGGAAACTTCAGGGATGACAGCCATCCTGACCCCAGACTCCCATCCTGCTCTGTGCAGCCCTCCCTGCTTTGTATCCCTAAGCTGGCTGGCTGGGAAGGGAGAAGGGCATTCATCTTTTGCTAACCCTGTCATCAGCTTTGAGCTCTGACCATTTCCAGAGAAATGTTTTTGTCTTTGTTGCTGTTTTGTTTTTCAGTCTCCAAATAAGCGACTGGAGGGAAGGGCAAATGGGACGTGTTGGTTGCCTTGTGAAATGGCCCTTGTTGGGGGCTTTTACTCCAGGATCACCTGTTCACATTGTGTTTAGCGCAGACACAGGGAGCTTGAGGAAAAAGGTGCCTTAGGGGGCGCTAAGGGAACCTCAGCACAGCTCAGGTTAGCGGAGGCCTCCTAGTGCAGGCCTCACTTCTGGAAGGAGGAAGGGGTGGGTTCCAGATCGTTAACCAGTGGCAGCTGGCAGCTTTATTGTTTTTTAATTAAATAACCCCCAGCCACACCAGCACACACAGATCCCTCCCCCTCCTCCCCAAACCTCATTAAGCAAGAGGGCTATAATTAAACCCGGGATCCACGGCTGACACTCCTACCATCCATCTCCTGCTTCTGCGGCCAGGCTGAGGGCAAAATGCTGCCTCTCCTTTGCGTTTTTTCTGGGCAGACAGCGATCCCAGGCAGAGGCCATCTTTATTTGTCACTTAGTGGGCAGTGTGGCCCTCCCCTCAGAGCAGCCAGATGTGTCTCTTGTCCGCTGTAAACAGTAGACCATTAACTAATCTGAGACTTCTGCCCAGAAGGGCCAATTTACCTCAAACAGGTGAGGACTTTGATTCCAAGAATGAGGGACTTTTCTGGACCATACTTTGCTGTGCATTTGGACTCAGTATGTCAGGAATATTTTCATGTGATTGGAAGTAGATAGCTATGAGCACTTTTAACTTACGCCTACTTCTTTCTTACCATCTTATGGGGACGTATGGCTACCTAGGAGAAGGCTCTTCCTATTCATTTCCCTTCTCTCAAACTCTTCCATCCTTTCCTAAAGAATGTATGTGGGCACTCTGTGTGTGTGTGTGTGTGTGTGTGTCTGCGCACCCATGCCCCTATGCACATGCAGGTGTGGTTAGATAGGTGAGCTTACTGTGCTGGGAAACACGGAGTCCCAAGATCTACCTTGAATATGTCCCTCTTACTTTACATTTTATTTTCTGAGACAGAGCCTCACATTGAACCAGAACCTGTCCTGTGGCTAGCCTGGCTGGCCAGCAAGTCCTGTGGATCCACCTCTGTCCAGCTTCCTGGATCTAGGGCTCCAGATGTGGCAAGCTGGTTCTTAGGTGGGTGCTAGGGATGGGTGGAAGTCAGGTCTTTGTGCTTGTGCACCAAGCACTTTGCCCATTGAGCGGTCTTCCCAGCTCTATGGCCTTTGGCCTCTAATTGCAGTGTGTTGGCATGTGCTGGCTCTTGCCATTGGTGGATTTAGACTTTTAAGACAGGAGTAGACCCTTTTCATAATTCTCCGTGGAGAGCTGAGTCGAGGGGTGGGGTGGGGCAAATAACCAACACTGAAAGATGGGACTCTTTTTCTGTGTTATGTATTGTATGAAACCAAATCCCCCACCCCCACCCCCAGCCTAGGCAAAGCTCTAGAAATATTGTGTGTAGAAAACTCCCCCAAACCCCATGAAAGTGAATTTATCATTTATATCATTTCTCTTTGTGACTCTGACAATTCATATTACCCCAGAAACTGACATCTCCACTTTCCTCCAATTGATAAATAATCTCTTTTTGATTTCTGTAACTGAGAAACATCATAAGCCTAGCACACAAAGGAAGATTCATTGGCCTTTTATTTCACATGTGAGCTCCTTGAAAAATTGAGTCTGCCTCGCCATTCGGGCATTTATTCCTGACGTACCACTTATCATATTTTGATTGTTTCTAAAAGACACCATATTTTTTTTAACTCTTTGGGAATGATTTAACCGATCAAATACACAGCATCTGGTTGTTATGGTAACTCAAGTTCTAAAAATAATATGAAGAAAAGACCACCTTTAATTGAAATCACAAGAAGTTGTTATGGTAACTGGAATTTTAAAAAGTAACTAGGTTAAAACACATTTCGTTTTATCTAACACTTTGCACAAACAAATTCTGATTAAAATATCAGGTTTAATTTAATCAGTTAATTAATGTCACTAAATGTCATTTATCTATAACTCTCATTTACATTCACTGCTGAATTAGTCAACCTGCTAATTGTAACCATTCTGTCTTCAATTTAACATTCTGAGACCTGGAGCAAAAAAGTGAGGGTGACTTGTTAGGCTTGGATGCCCAATCAAGGTCTGACTCCTCTCTCAAGACTCCTGCAGTCTTGCGTCTTTATCTTTGAAGTGGAGGCATCATTACTGGCTCCAGTGCTGCCTCGCAGTTGTATGGGTGACATAAGATTGTGTATTTGGACATTTACTCTCCTGAACCATGATGCAACAAAGCACTGAATTGTTGTCATCTCAAATTCCTTTGCTCATCAATTCATTGAGCATTATATTTAAAAACAAACTATGGAAACAAGCTTGAAATATCTACACTTAAAAAGCTGCCTAAAGAACTTTGAGTCAAGTGGACTAAATTCATTAGGGAATGATATCTGTCCTTCTTATCTCTCACACTAAACTCTCAAGGAGCATGAAAGAAAGAAAGAAAAGAAAGGAAGGAAGAAAAGAAGGAAGGAAGGGAGGATGGAAGGGTATTGGTTCCAAAAAGGATACTGAACTCCATAAATGTTTAAGCGTTTATGTAAAATGTGCCAACCTTATTAATTGTAGTGTTTACTACTCTTAAATATTTCATTATTCTTAAAACAACTTGAAGCATACATTTTTCTCACAACACAAGATTTTTCAACTATGTAAAGCGATTGCCATGTAATCATAGCCAGCTCAAATTACGTTAGTTACCTCTAGCCAAATTATTCAAGAGAAAAAAGATCGCAAATTTTTAAAACTTTAAAAGCAGATGCATGTTAATACATTTGATTTGGTGTAGGTAGAATATCACAGACAAGCCTGTTTGGATCTTTTTATTCAAATCTCAGATTCAGAAACAAGGGAAAATGATACACTAACAGTGTGTGAAAAGCAGAACAGACATAGCATTAGTTAAAAATGAAAACAAGCATAGATGTGTTGTAGAAAAATCAACAAGCTGAGAGTGACTGAGTCTGTGCCTGGGTCTGTTGGCCTGACTGCACCAAGTGTGGGTGCTTCAGTGTGGCGGGTTGCTGAGGCCAGTGTGAGCATTTCTCAGTTCTCACACTTTTGTCACCCTAGCGATGAAACTGACATGCAGTTGGTGTCTTCCGGTCTTCTCTTCTTCATCCTTTCCCATGACTTTGTTGTAATCGCGTCTTTTGTATTAAGCTCGCTCCTGTGTGAAATATCTGAAGCTGATGTGTTCAGACTAAACCATGATTTATGGGCTAACATTGTTTTCATTGTCATTGGCATCGATAGGATCAGTCTCCACGTGTCTTAGGAACAGAGCCATCTTGTCATATATGTCATAACAATTCTTGAATCAAATATGGTGGTTTGTGAAGAGATGGCAGTGCAGTGTCTGTCTTCATGAGGGGTAGGACCAACTTGAATTCAATATGGAAGCCAGAGAGGCCTCTTTCGTTTTGCCTACTTCCAATCAGGAAACCTCAAATATGAAATTCACTTGCCATGCCTCATGTAACTGGGGAAAAGCTGACAAAAATCAATTAATGGGGGACCATAAAGTGCCTTTAATTTAAGTCTTTGGTCTTCTAAGTACAGAACGAATAGCACAGCCTCTGCTGAGAGCTACAGGTGCTGTTTGGAAACAGGAAGTAGAAAGTTAGACATGGAGAGTTACACGGAAAGTCCATCCCTTGTGTTTCTTCAAATACAGGAAAGTAGGGAAGAATGAATGAGATTGAAAATATGGAAGCAGCTACAGCGCTTTTTTATGATAATGGTATGGTCTTATAATGCCTAATGAAAAACATCTCTAGCTCCACACGAATGGAGAGCCCCCAGTTAGCATGTGTCCCCCAGTACACACAGTATGCCCTGTGACATGGGGGAAAGGATTTGCCCTTTCCTAAGAAACTACGAGCAGGCAGCAGACAAAGCGACACTTTAGCTGGCGGTTTGTGAATGAAGCCTGTTAATATAACGGCTCTTAAAGTTTTTGTTTTTAATCATAGAATCCTTAACCAGACAAGGTAGATCTTCTGGACTCTGAGGCCAGAGCCCTCGGCTTGTCCCTAAATGTTCCCAGCTAATGATAATTGCTTCTTCCCTTCAGTGACTCACATCAAAATAGTCATTTTTTTGTTTTGTTTTGTTTTCACTTTCATCTTTAGGAAACCACTATTGTCATCAATTCTATAAATTAGCATATGCACGTCTAATTGGCCTATTCCTGTCCACTCTCTCAATTGGATGTTCCTTTTTATTGGTTTTTAAAGGATACCGTTACAAGCTTGGGTTAGTTTTGTTTTGTTTTGTTTTTTGTTTGTTTGTTTTTTGTTTTGTTTTGTTTTGTTTTAACCAAGCTATCATTTCTCCAGTACAATTTGTATAACTGGGCCTCAAATATTTATTTTATAAGAAAGTGTATCGAACAGATAAGACAAAAGTAGCTCAGCCTGCCTGTGTGTTGACAATGTACATTAACAGGTGCATGAAGACTGCACGAGAAGTCTAAGCACCTTGAGGCTTGCCCTTTTGGCGCTCTTGTGGTTACTAGTGCCTGAAAACAGCTGGAAAGTGAGACAGAACTCTACAGACACCAGAGAAGATACAGCACGGGACTGTGACCCACGATGGAAGGAAGGCAAACGAACAGGTGAGCTCTAGGATCATGGTACTTTCTATATGAAAACACTTTCTGCACGGTGGCACGGGGGAGCGTGGTGGTTTCGTTAAGTTGAAAAGCCTGAGATCGGATCAGGGGCTGGGGGAGGCAGCTGGGATTGGTCTTGTAAGACAAAGTACTGGAGAAGAGAAGGCTATGAAAAGAGAAAGAGCTAGCAACACTATTACCTTATTCTCCTGTGTGTGTGTTTGCTTTAAGGCTTACAGTGTACTTTAATACTCCTGATACAGAACAAAACCAGTATACATAGCATAATATATTATGACAATTAGAGTCCTCTCAGGAAGCAATGTTGATGTAAAGGTGGGGGTCTAAGACTATACATGCTAGCCCAGGTCTGTAATTCTTGAATTCTAGTGGCTGGAGACTGTGAGCTCCAGGGAAGCCTAGGCTACCTAGCATATCCTATGCCATCCTAGGTTCCACAGTAAGACTCTGTCAGTACCAAACAAAACAACAGGAGAGAAATGCATTGATACAGCTCCCCACTAACAGAATAAAGGGAAGAGAAGCGTGAGACTCTTTGTAGAAACAGGAAAAGAAAACCTTTTAATACTACTTCTTGATAGTCTGTCAGCAAATTGGGAATGTGGAGGAATGGACTGTTTTTGGCAAATGACATCTACAGAAAGGGAGAAAAAGAAGAAGCAAATGTTCTTAGTGTTGAAAAACAATGATTCCACTTTTATTGGGAAGAAAGCAAGACAGTCTGCATCCAACGCCTACATCTAAGATTGTTCTCTCTAGTCAATGCCATAAGATGAGAAAAAATATATATATACAGATTTGAAAATCACATGAGCACAATCTTCATTTGCTGACCATGTATTTGGAAAATTGTGAAGTAGCTGACTGAAATAAAAAGAAAGTAGAAAAATCGATCAGCCATCAAGGTCAATGACATATCATTTTGTACAAGGTCAATCATAAAACCATATTTCTGCATACTCTCAATAACTCAAAAAACAATAAAAAAGTATTGCTAAAAATAATTATAATACAGGATAACTGTATTACAATTCACAGACTCAAAGAAGATAAGTAACAAGGAGGACCCAAGGGAGGATGCTTAAATCTCACTCCAAAGTGGAAATAGAACAGACAACGGAAATGGTTAAAGAGAGGGAACATGGTAAGAGAGGGAGTTTGGAGAGAAATGAGAGTCCATGTCAGACCTTGGTTGAGTGGGGATGGGAGGACAGAGGGCTTGCAGAGAGAAAGAAACCTGGGGTGGGGGCTTCTCTGTGACAAGCTAGAGACCTATGACAGGGTAGGCTCCTGGGAGGATATAAGGGTGACTCGAGCTGAGACTCCTAGTAACAGGGGTCATGGAGACTGAGGAGGACACCTTCTAACTAAACCTCACTGCTAGTGGAGGGAGGGAAACATCAATCCATCCCCAGAAACTTCGACTCAGGACTTGCCCTGCATACAAGATTGTGCAGTGATTGGGATGGAGCAAGATTGAGGAAATGCCCCAAAGGTGCCTGGCCCAACCTGAGACACACCCATGGGAAACAGCCAATCACTGGCGTTACTGACCATGCTCTGCTGTGCTTGTGGATGGGAGCCTAGCATGGCTGACCTCTAAGTGGCTTCATCCAACAACTGATGGAAGCTTCACATGCAGAGACCAACAGCTAAACATGAGGTGGAATTCAAGGAGTCTTGAAGAAAAGTGGACTGAAGGATAGAGGACTCAGAAGGGACTGGAGCTCCACAGGAGGACCAACAGAGTCAACTAACCAGGGCCCAGTAGGGCCTGCAGAGAAAGGGGCTCCAGCCAGGGACCATGCATGGGCTGGACCTGGGCTTCCCTCCCCCCAACCCCGCACAGATGTAGCCAATGGGCAGCTTGGTCATTATGTAGGTACCCTAGTGAGGAAAGTGGGGGCTGGCCCTGCTATCAGTGTTTTCTCTTTCCCCTGGTTGGGGGCTGCCTCATTAGGCCACAGGGGAAGGGGATGTCTTTAGTCCTGATGTTTCTGGGATGGGTGGGGTAAGTGGGGTTCCTCTTGTCTGGGGAGTAGGAAAAGGATGAGCCGGGGTGGGGACAAGGAGGAAGGGTGAGAGGGAGGAGGCTATAACCAGGATGTAAAATGAATAATTAATAAAAAATAAAATAGAATTCTAAAAAAATTAATAACAATAAAAGTTGGGGCTGGAGACAAGCTTAGCAGTTCAAAACACTGTCTGCTCTTGCATAGGACCTGAGTTTGGTCCCAAAGACCTACATGAGTGAGTTTATATCTAGCTGTATTTCTAATATCTAGAGTTATCCAGGGGATTTGATGCCCTCTTTTGGCTTCCAAGACTACCTGCGCACGCATACACCACACACACACACACACACACACACACCAAAGATGCAGGGCATGGTGGTACATGCCTGTAATCTTAGCACTTAGTCTGAGACAAGATGATAGTGAGTTCAAAAGTAGTTAAATAAGTAAATAAATCAAAGAACATGAAATAGAAATATGTATGCTTAACAAGTTATATGTAAGGTCTAGACATTGAAAACTATAAAGTGTTGCTGAGAAAACTGAAGAAGGCATCAGTAAAACATCAAACGCCAGATAAAATCTGTCCCTAAATTTTAATCTTTATATCTAGTGCTGTCTAGGGCAGTATCTTAGCAGGGTTTTATGCAGAGTTAACACATTAATTCTAAAATTTATGTCAAGAGGCAAAATCCAGAAAAACCAACATTTTGAGAAAAAAAAAAAAGGAGTAAATTTGGAAAACTTTCACTCTTTTATTTCAAGATTTATTATGACATTAAAGTAGTAATGACATAGTGACATTGTTAAGGGAATAAATACAGAGGAATAATTGAGAACAGAGACAGCTAATGTGGACAAGTGGTTTCTGACAAAGATGCCTGGGCAGTTCAATTAAAGACAGAAAAATCTTTTGGACTAATGGCTAAAAACCAGAAATGGGAAAAAATCCGAAAGGAAACAACCCTTGATGGTTACACTTGAGCGCTGTAATTCTAAGCGGGTCTTCAAACTCTGCTAAGCAAACTTTATGTAGAATTAACACATAAATTCTAAAACGTATACTTGGGTGCACTTTACGAATCACGAACTTTAAGGAAAAAATCTGGTCAAGATCCTTTTCTTTTTATGAGTAAGCATTGTCAAAATGGAAATCCAAGATTGACTGCTAATGTTCAAAGTATTGTGTGCATAGGACCTGTAGCCCCAGTATGCAAAGGACACTTACAACTCACAAGACACAGGGGCTGAGGTTGGGATGAAGGAGAGAAACCTGTTCTTTAGGATCCCACGTGTGCGATCAAATGTTCTAGTGAGAGAACAGGTGATGTTAATTCACTAGCAGGGCAACCACCTCGTGCAGGAGCTTAATTGCTACCAGATGAAAAAGATCCCGTGAACAGACTCTGGGAGGAGCTATATAAATGAGCCCAGAACCGGCGGCTGGGCGGATTGGAGACTTGGGATAGATATGGCTGTTCATCGCTGCCCTTCAAGATGGTCCTAGATAAAACTGCTCAAGGGAAGGCTTCAGAGCTCTAGCTCCTGCTGAGGCTCTGGGGTCTTGTTACCCCGGTTCCAGTGGAAGAAATCCTGCGGCTCCCGACCGGAGAATCGGAGAATCGTTCCTCGGGACTGATATCCTTAAGGTTTGGTTGTTGTGTCAATTAATCTTCATTTCCTACTGTTTTGGTTAATCAGGTTATAATTGATGTAGGCTCGGTCAATAAGTTGTTAATAAAATATTTTGGTTAAGAAAACTGAGTCTACTAACAAACTGATCTGAATTCCTACGGTGGCAGAAAGTTTGGATGTTACAAGTGCAGGCCTAATTACAGTTTATCTTGAACTATCTGTAGAAACCTTAAAAAGCCAATTTTTGCCCACCATTGTGATTGTCAGGTAAATCCTTGGTAATGTAAACACAGACAGACAGCTTCCACCTACTAAAAAGCTACTAATGGTATGAGATCATTTCTGAGGCCTAAGGCTGAAACTGTCTGTAATCCAACCTCCTCATTTTCCCACAAATATATTTGAAAACTGTCTTGAGAAAAAAAAAAAAGAAAGAAAAGAAAAGAAAACTGAGTCTACATTGGTAGATTACCAAGAATTAGGCCTCAGCCTTGGGTACACAGTAAATTCTAAGCTAGCCTGAGCTACAGAAGGAGAACCAGCCACAAGAAGAATCTTTTACTCAAAGAACATTGAGGTTAAATATATATATATATATATATATATATATATATATTTATATGTATACATGTATATGTATATATATATGTATATAAGTTATCTTCAACTGAAGTCAAAATTGAAAAAGTAATGTTCTCAGAATTGTATCCTATTAAATGCATTTTAAAATTTTATTTCATTCTGAGATTGGTTCTTTAATAAATAGCTGATTTATTTGTTGAGTTATCAATATATATATATATATATATATATATATATATTATATACACATACCTTCATGAGTGTATACATTATTCTGGACCCTTGTTTGGAAGAGGATTTTAAATCATCATCTACTTTAGTGCTGTTTTTGTTGTTTTGCTTTTAAAAGAAAATAATTCTATATTGATTTTACCATATATCATAAATACATACCTTTTACTAAAATTCATATGCCTCTGCCCTTCTAGACATGCCTCAGGGCATTGCTTAGAGCTGCTCCAGTCAATTAGGAGCAAAATAATACTATCTCAGGGTAGAACCAGGGCTGTTTTGAAACTCCACCCCATGGCAGAGGGAGTTTCTTCCAAAAGATGTGTGAATTCACTGGCTTTTTAACAAATGGCTTTTCTAGAGTCTTATACTTGTCTGGGAAGGGGGAAAAATCCTTTTCTGATATCTTGCTTTTTGATGACTCAGAATACACATACTGATGTCAGTTTTTGCATTTCTAAAGAGATACTATCTTTAAAAAAAAAAAAAAGCCTCAAGATTGCATCAAAAATCCATAGAAAGAGGGGAAGGACAGGGAGGGTAAGTGGGGGAAAGGGAGGAAGGGAAGGAAGGGGCAGGGAGGGGAGAGGGAAAAGAAAAGGAAAGGGAGTGAAGGAGGGAGTGAGGGAGAGAGGGGAGGGAGGAGAATATGTCAGCAAGATCCTGTTTTGTGAAAGCTGAGACATGCATGGCGTGGCTCTGGAGCATTCAGTTACTCATCTATGCTTCTTTAGCCAAATCATGAATCAAGCCAATATACTAGATATGCAAAGGTAAAAAGGGTTGGAAGAAGAAGGAGCAGGAGGAGGAGAAGGCGAAGGGGAGGGGGGAGGGGGAGGAGGAGAAGGGGAAGGGGAGGGGGAGGGGAATGGAGAGGGAGAGGACAAAGATAAAGCACAATGGCTACTAATCCAGAAGAAAAGTCTGGATGGAAGATGGGGTGGGATTACTAAGTCTGCTCAGCCAAGCCGTAGAAGTGCAGGCCATGGGTCTTTATACCATGAGTGATTTTGCAGTTGATGAAATTCTTTCTCCATTATCTGTTCCACCATTGTCTTACTGTTAGACAAAGCCCGTGTTGCTTAGTTTCTTTGTTTGATACAACTCCAAGCCTCAGAGATTCAATTTGCACTTTATATAGTTTTCCACTGACTCTAACTCTAGAATATAATGATATAATATACCATAATGATATTCTTGAATTCCAGCTACTATACAGTAAAAACATTTTTCCTTTTAAACTCACATTAATGCACAAACTAACAATGTGATCCCTCTATCCAAAATGTATTTTTAATTACAAAGGTACAATCTATTTGAATTTTTAAAAGAACATTAAGTTTTTCTTCTAAATCCTTACAGATATAAGTTCTCAAAAAAACCTAAAAGTATGAAACAAAAATTTTATTTTTACCCCTTCTTCATTTTCTTCCTGGAGGTGGCTGTATCAACGGGTAATGTGGTTTCTCGCAGACTTTTCCTTATATGTAAACATAATGTATTTGTGCCCTTGACGTGTAGCACCATGTCAAAGGCATGTGCCTTTGGTATATGTTTACAAGCCCTAAAACATCCAGAGAGTAAACAGTGGGAAGCAAATGGGCACAGGCAAAGTGAATGGTTAATTTGGTTAATCAGCTCTGTCCTAAGTATCATGGCCCTGGCGACACAGCCTGCCGCAAGCTCCCAGCAGCGAAGAAGGAGAAAGCTAGCACGGGGGTAATTAGCTGAACATCACGTCTCATTGAGCTTGATCCGAGCTGCTGTCCATGGCTGAGGCCCTGATTGGAGAGGGCAGGGTGAGGAGCAGTTGGGGGAGCCCTGGGGGTATCAGCAGCTCTTGGCTTCAGTTTGAGTTTATGGAGAAGCAGCTGGGGAGGAGATGAGTGTTGACAAAGGCGAACAGGTGTACAGTGGGGGTTACAGAGGCAGAACCTGGCACATCAGTTTGTTCTGGCACTAACTGAGGGACACCATGAGAGGCAGATGCTGGCACGGAGATGGTAGAGGCATGGAATCCAGAGGTGTGGATCCTAAATTCCTCCAACTTTTCTTCCTGTGTGCCCCAGGTGACTAAACAGTGACTTTTAAATGTAACTAAGGTTCAGTGTTCCCCTTAGGAATTCTATGAACTGGACAAACACATCTTAATGAGTGCCGTGTAAAATAGGTCCACCATCCTAAATGCCCACTGGGTTTTACGTGTTCAGTTTTCCCCACCCCTCATCCTCAC
Source organism: Acomys russatus (assembly GCF_903995435.1). Lineage (NCBI taxonomy): Eukaryota > Metazoa > Chordata > Mammalia > Rodentia > Muridae > Acomys > Acomys russatus. Next base: position 15,420,023 of record NC_067148.1, on the reverse strand, counting down.
ATCCCACAACACTGGCAAACAGTGTTTAGTATCTTAGTAGTTTCCCCTTTTCCAAAATGTCACATAAGTAGAATTATATCATTCCTTGTCTTTCACTTGGAATGCATGTTTAAAGCTCACGTATGTTTTTGTGAACTTGATAACTCCTTCTAGTTATTACTGAATCGTCTCCATATTGTGACCGTTTCATCATTTAGCCATTAACCTACTGAAGGACATGCCAGTTGCTTCTAGTTCAGGGCGATTACAAATAAAAGCTGTCATAAAATTTGCACGCTGTTTTTCACGTGGATATATAGTTTTCAAATCAGTAGGTAAGAGTCTTGGAGCACAGTTGCTATTTGGTGAGGTAGAATTGTGCTAGCCTCATAAGACACTGTCAAGCCAACTGCCAAAGTAGCTATGTATTTTGGATTTGGATCAACAATGGATGAGGACGCAGCATCTTCAGTAGTCATTGGTACTGTTACTGTTTTGGACTTTAGTTATTTAGCTATAGGTATGTATTGGTGTTGCTTTGTTGTTTTAATTTGTATTTCCCTAATGACAATGATTTTGGGCATCTTTTTATATGTTTAATGACCATCTGTGTATTTTTGATAATGAAGTGTCTGTTCAGATCTTTTGCCCATTTTTTTAATTGGGCTGTTTGCTTCTTAATGCTGAGTTTGAAGAGTTTTTTTTTTTAATATATATTTTGGTTACAAGTCTTTTATCAGATATGTGATTTGCAAATATTTTCCTCCCAGTCTATGGCTTTTTTTTCCCCATTCTGTTAACAGTATCTTCACAGAGCAGATTTTAAATTTTAATAAAAAATTCAACTTACTAAAAAAGTCCAAATTTTAACAAAGCCCAATTTTCATAAAATACAAAGTTTATTTTTTTCATGGACGACGGATATACTTTTTATTTTAAAACATCACTGAACCAGATGTCATGTAGGTTTCCCCTCTGTTATGGCTAGTTTTATGATTCATATTTAGTCTTACTCAAGGGTTTACATGTCTGTGGTGCTGGAAATGGAACCCACGGCCTTGCTTATGAAAGGCAAATGCTCCTGCTTTGAACTTCATCTCATGCTGTCTTATTAAAATTTTAACTTGCAGGATTTTCTTAAAATGTAAATCTACTTGAGCAGGCATATTTTTCTTTCTGTATCTTTGTGTTACTGAGGAAATCAGTATTCTCTCTTTGGTCCCATTAATAGAAGAATTTAGAAACAAATGCAGAAAGAAGCTTGAAGACAATTTTATTGCAGTAGGAAAGAAAAACAGGGCAGGCCAGCTGTAAATCTCAGCAGTTGCTAGGAGAAGGAGATGGAGAGGAGAGAGAAAGAGAGTAAATCATGGCTTTGAGAAAGCAGGCAGGTTAGTAACAGAGGTCAGCCAAAAGCCACATGGAAGACAAGCAATTGCTAGACTGTCCTGGAAAGCATTGCCCAGACTTTGGCGTTCTCAGGCTTTGTCTGGTATCTGAAAGAAAAAGATAAAAGAGACAAATGGGGTAGGCGACCGTTTTCCGGGTAGCTCTGAATATCAGGCAGGCCATAGTGCCACATGATAGGAGCTCTGTGAGTGACTACGTGGGGAAAAGGAGGTCTCTCGCCATACTATTGACAGGCTCAGCTGGATTAACTCTTAAAAGAGGAACCAGTAATATGTAACGTTCTAATCTTTGAAGCCAATCAAAATGTCCTGACTCCATCCAGAACCAAAGGCAAAGTTCATTCTCTTGACCAGAAGGAAACAGTTTTCTTTAAACAGGCCTCAACAAAGCCCTGATACCAATTCTCAGTGATCTCTAAGATTACTATGATAACATTTGGAAAATTCAGAATCTCGTCTCCCCCAAGAATGGATCTGAACAGAAAAGTAATGATCATCCCAATATAAATGCTTTGATGAGCTCAGAAAGAATTTGTTCCTAACATGGTTTCAAGAGCTGTGATGTTGGGCTGGAGAGATGGCTCAGTGGTTAGGAGCGCCACCTGCTCTTCTAGAGGTCCTGAGTTCAATCCCAGCAACCCCACAACCATCTATAATGTGATCTAACACCCTCTTCTGCAGATAAAGCACTCATATGCAATAAATAAAATAAATAAATCTTAAAAAATAAAGAGCTGTGATGCAAAAACTCTTCCCAGACCTTATGGTCTTCCTGTGATAGTTAAATTGGTAGACATTAGAAGCCATACACAATTCCTGATTTTTTTTTCATTACTGCTGGGATGGATAGAAGACTTGGGAGAAATATCACTGAAATTGCGTGGTTGAAAGGAAGCAGAGCATACAGAATACAAGCCACTTTCATGTAATTAAACAGTAATGGCCCTTGAGGTTCAACCCAAACCTCTCACTAAGGACTGTTCTCTCACAGTGAAACCACTTACAGAAAACTTATTTCTTTCTCCTCATTGGTTAGAAAGTCATTTCATTCTATTCATTCGCTGCCAAATACCACTTTAACAACAGTATAAATTTTGGTGTGTATTATTCTTTCTGATTTTTAAATTTTTAATAATTGCAGTGATAATTTTTTCATTAATCCAATAATGAGTATTTTTTTCATAGTCCAAGTATAGTGTATGTTTTACTTCTGCATAATTTTATGGCTGTATGGCCGTCTTAGCCTTGGGTTGGTATTTTATCAGTGTTGAAAATAGGCATATTCTATAACTGAATGGTATGAACTTTGCTTTATATTTTCTACCACCCTGTTAAAAAGAAAGAGGTATATTAAGGCTTCTATTTAATATTATATTTTTACCCATTTCTTCTAATAGAAAAGGCTTCACACTTTGTGTCTAGATACAATGTTAGCTGTTGTATAGCATTTAATGTCAATTTTATATTCATTGTGAAATATGCTTGTTTTTTCATTTAATGTTTTTAATTTAATTTATCATGTTTACTATTCTAATTTGGATTACTCTTCATTTCTCTATGTATTTGCTAACCTTTTAATCACTTAACATGGGTTTGTTTTAGTGATTTTTTTCCCCCTAGTACAGTCTTTGGAGAATTCATATAGATTTCTCCTCCTGTTCAATAGAAACATATTGTCTTTTACTGAAGGAGAATTTTCACAAAAATGTGTTTGTGGTCTCAGTGAACACATCTGTCCATGTTATGTGAAGTTTCTTATTTGACGATTTTTTTAAAAACTCCTGATTGTCTTTCTCCTCTTCACTCCCTCTCTTCCTTTCCTCTTCTTCCGTTCCTCTCTTCCGTCTCCCTGCGTAGCGCAATAGAGTTGAGGTACTCTACAATTTTAGAAGGGATGTATCCTGTTTTTAATCAGACCTTCAACAAGAGGGCTACCGTGTGATGGCTTTACTTCCTCTTCCTTGAAGATAGCGACGATGATGAGGAGTCCTCTCACTTTCCCACTGAGCTTGGAGATGAGTCCAATAAAGGCCCCAGGAGATTGCTACTGATTAACAAGGCTTGAAACCTAAGCCCAGCTCCTGCTGCCCTCACCTTTTCCTACTGAGCTGATTCCGAAAGTCACTGTACATTGAAACCAGCAAAGGGAGTTCCATCTGCACCTCCTACCAACTAAACAACAACCTGCGGGTAGGAGCAAGTGGCAGCAGCTCAGAGCCCACCTCATCCTAGGTCCAAGGAAATGATCTCTCTTCCTTCCTTCTCTTTCTTGCCTCTTTCCTCCTTTTAGATGTTTCCTTCCCTTCCCTCCCTCCCTCCCTCCCTCTCTCCCTCTTTCTCCTCCCCTTTCCTTTCTCTCAACTCCTCCACCTCTCTTCCTCTGTTTTCTTTCCTCGATCCCACTCTAACCATTAAATATCTCCTAATTTGAAAATAGGTTTTGAAGTTGGCATCCACTTTTATAACCACATTTACAAAAATTAATTTGGCTATCTTTCAATTCTAAATGGTTTGGTGCTTGCGGCCAGTTTTTCATTCAATCATCTTCACATTTTAAAACTTCTAGAACTTCTCTGCCTCTCTTAGGCATTACGGTTTCAGCTTCCAAAACTACTTTTTTTTCCCCCAAGAAGTTTATACAACTGGCATACTTTGGAGGGGCACCCCTGGTGCTTCTAACATATAATTTGTCCAGGAACAGAATTCTTCGATGACAATTATTTCTATTTATAACTATGCATCTTCTGTAATATTAAGCTTCAAAATGGATGTTTGAGGCCAGTTTTATTTATACTCCTTCACACTTACATATTCTGGAAATATATCAAGATATGCATATATATATGCATATGTGTATCTGGATACACACCTAACATATATATTACCACCAAGAGGCTCATAAATTAACCCCTTTGTTCCTTCCGTTCTCAGAGTTGGCTGGGATGTGCTTCAAGGCAGTGTGTGCGCTTCCAGTCTGCAGGAGCAGTTCTTTTTCAGCTTAGTAAGGCTATTTTCTTCCTAGGTAGAGGAGTTTCTTTCTCCCATTGATCCTGAATGCCAAGAATCTGTTTTGTGCGTGGTCACGGGCACTATCCACTTCGCTCCTATACCTGTCGTTTAAATCTCCCCAGGCTTGGTGTGCAACTCAGCGAAGCTTTGCGACTTCTCATTGTCTGACCCACTCCAGGCTTCACAGCATCATTTAGAGTTTTGCCACAAAATGGGGGGGGGGATCCCATTTTCCCCTTGCATTTTATTCCAAAGGCTTGTCTCACCCATGTAGGTCCCTTAGATTTTAGAAGATGTTCACCACAGTTTACTGTCTGATGCTTCCTTCTTGCACGTTGCCATCTTCTTTGGGTTTCTTTTTTTCCCCCTCTTGTTTTTCCTGTTTCTTTCACACTAGGCACTTTTCTTGGATTTATGGAAGTTCTTGAGTGTTGGCTCACACTGAAGAGGCTGAGGACCCCAGGTGCTTGGATGTCTCTGTGATTCTCTGAAGAGCTTTGAGCACCCCCACTGGACACATTTGATGTTTTCAGTACCATGAAATGATCATATTCTCCTGAGAGAAGATGCAGCATTCTCTTTGCTGGGTAGTAAAAGTTTACATGTGAGGAACCAGTGGGAAGAGGAGCCTAAGCTTAGCAGCGAGTACGCAATCATGCATTTAAATCCCATTTGTGATATAGACCCTGAGGGGTCCTGTGGTACCCAGGCTGAGAGGGTCCCCTACCTGAAACATAAGCAAACCTCCAAGCTCCTTCAGAGAGGACAGTGCCTACTAGCAATGTAGGAAGTAGGATAGGTTCAGACAGAGGCCTGTCACATTTTAATTTTCTGAATCCTTCTAATTTTTTGTCTTGCCGTTCTTCACTCTTTCCTCTTGAAACACTGGTGTTTACCCTTGATTCTCCTGTGTCAGAAATGAGATTGTTTCTCTTCTGTCTCCTTCTGCAGTTCAGAATTTTGCTCTGTTGTATGGATCTACTAAATTTCTTTTTCTCTATATATGTATATATTTTTGTATGCATGTATGATGTATAATCTGTCTGTCTGTCTATCACGTACCATGTATCTATCATCTGTCTGTGCTGACTAGTTTTATGGCAACTTGACACAGGCTAGAGTCATTTGAGATGTGGGCAGCTGCCTTGCAAAACGCCTCCATAAGACTGGACTCTAGGCAAGCCTGTAGGGTATTTTCTTAATGATTGATGTGCTTGTGAGTGGTGCCATGCCTAGGCTGGTGGTCCTGAGTTCTATAGGAAAGCAGGCTGAGCCAGTAGCAGCACCCCTCCATGGCCTCTGCATCAGCTCCTGCTTCCTGGTTCTCACCTTGCTAGAATTCCTGTCATGACTTCCCTCAATGGTCATTGATGGGGCGGAAGCATAAGCCTAATAAACGCTTTCCTCCCACCTTGCTTTTGGTCATGGTGTTTTATCACAGTAATAATAACCCCGAGACACCATTTATCTGATTTTAAGCTTCAAAATTTTCCTCCATTTTTTTCTTCCGTTTCCTCTAAGCATGCAGGTTTCTATATCTGAACAAATAACAGCTCTACAGTGTTTTTATAGGTGTTTGGAGAGAGAGAAATTAGTCATGCTTATTTTAGTTTTCCTTGGTCCCTGAAAGTCTCATTGAGTTACTGCTTGGATTCGTTTTAACCTCCCCTTTTGGAGTCTGTTAGATTCTTTGTTGTATTGTAAGCCCACCTTTCTGCTCAGTTTCCTTTCTCCCCCAGTTTCTGCTTCCCAGGGGTTCCCTGATCTTATCTGAATCTTGTTCTAAATCAGTTATTTGGAGATGATCTCCTTTTTGGGGGGGTTTGTTTCTTCATACACTACTCGATTTTTAAAAAAGATTTATTTATTTATTTATTTATTTATTTATTTATTTATTTATTATGTATACATTGCTCTGCCTGCTTGTGCCCCTGCAAACTAGAAGAGGGCATCAGATCACATTATAGATGGTTGTGAGCCACCATGTGGTTGCTGGGAGCTGAACTCAGGACCTCTGGAAGAGCAGTCAGTGCTCTTAACCACTGAGCCATCTCTCCAGCCCCCACTACTCGATTTTTAAGGTCACATTTGTGTTTATAGTATCCAGACAGCACAGAACACAGATCGATACATGCAGGCTTGTCATAAAGTTGTGTGTGGTCAGGTTCTCTCAGATCTCAAGGGAAAGAGAAAGTTGATATAAACACTCAACACTCCCAAGGTGTCATTTCCTTCCGGTTGTGAGATCCACATCTGTAATCTGCCCACAAGATTATGTAACAGATAATGTACATGCAAATCCCAGAGACCGTCTCTAATTGTCTCTTTTGTTCAGGAAAACAAACAAAATGAAAACAGCCCTCCCCACCTCCCCATGACCCCGCCCCCCTCCCTCCGCCACTAAAGAGGTGTTTAGCATCTTTCTCTTTGTGTTCTGGTGCCATAACTGGATTGAGTGTTGGAATCTATGAAGCAGATATGTAACATTTTCATCTCCTTGAGGGTGTTTGTGTTATAGAAGAGGGTGTCTGCAGCAACCAAAAGAGTGCCATGACGGGGAATGGCTACCACCTATAGCATGGACAGTCTTTTCTACCAACTTATGAAAATCTTTGTCATGCTCATTAGAACAAATCAAAATCTTTGGTTTTATAAAACTCTCTTTGTGTGCGTGTGCATGCATGCATGCATGTGCACGTGTGTGTGTGTGTGTGTGTGTGCATTTATGTGCATGTATGTGTGCATCATCCTGTGTGAGTATAGGTGCACACATGCCATAGTGCACATGTGAAGGTCAGAGGACACCTTGAGTGTCTCTCCTCACTTCCATCTTGCTCAAGACAAGGACTCCTGTGTATGCTGGCCATGAACTTCTTGGCATTTCCATATTTCTACCTTCCAGGTCACCAGAGTTCTGGGATTACAGATATATGCTACTGTGTCTGGCTTCACACGGATTGCTCACATTCATACAGCAAATACTTAACCTATGGAGCCATCTGCCCAGAACTTTGATCTGTGTAAGAAAAATCTGAGTCATTGCTCCATCTTAGGTATCTTTCTTTGCCTAGGCACAACAGGCACAATATTCCTAACCGGAAGTAATCAATCGCATTGCTGGTTTTTGTGTAGCAATAGGGGAAGCTTGAGGCAAATGCACGGCCCAGCGTCAGGTGAGCTTGATTTCTCCTGATTTGCATTTCCTGAACTTACTTACTTTAGACTTCAGTGGAACTTTTTCACGCTTAATTTTCTCTAAGTCCTCCGTACATGATTTTATTTTATTTCAGTTTGACATGTTATGTGTATTTTTTTTTTGGCAACCAATCTTACATCTTTAGGCCCTTTGAAACAAGACCATGTCTAAAAAGCAATTAATTAGCTACCAATGTTTTTATATCCTGATATTACATTATACTTAAGAGTCTTTATAATGCTGTGTTTCCATGTATGCAGAAGCACCCAGAAGTGCTTGTGGATTTGAACTGTCATCCCCCACCCCCCAGGCTCTTTGTTCTTAGTGAATCTCTGAATGTGTCTCCTTTATTTTCTAAGGCATCTTTAGGAGTGCAGGCATCAACCAACTGGTTGTGTATGAACAGCCAGATAACGGGAAACCAGTCAGGACTAGCCCTGTGGCTGAAATGTGAATTCCTGGATTAACCCGAGATTATTATAGTCAACAAATGCTTAAATGCGTCAATCTGATTTGACTAAACAGCAGCACAGCCAAGCCAGCAGAGCTGCCAGAGTCACACTGGGCCGCAACAGCTGGAGACAGACGTAGGAAACTAGAAACGATTCAGCCGCAGCCCCTCCAAACCATGTCTGACATGCTATTTATCTTCTCCCACTGAAACTCTTCTTCTGAATAAATGGGGGTGAGTGATAGCTAGGGGGTTGTTTGCCTTCTCCTGAACAAACAAGTCTGAATTAGGAATTAGAACCAGTGAGTCTAAAATGATGAACACGCTCACCCTGCCATTACTTGGAAAATGGGAAAAATAAACGTGATTACTATTTGGGAGGACTCATTGGTTTGAAGAACAGTTGGGACTTAATTGCAGGTCTAAGGCGGCACAACCAATGTTTTTTCTTCAGCACAAGCTAGGACCTTCCTCGGGGCAATAGGTGGGTAGTAGGACTCTCAGAGGGTCCTGTGGGTTATAGCAAGTCAGGGGAGGCAGAGAGCAAGGTGGAACCTGCAATGCTCCCTTTAATGGCAGGGTGATGTCAATTTTTCATGGGCCCCGAGATTAATACCTGGCATCTTGTTGTTGAATGTACTTACTGTCTCAGCTTCTGAGCGCATAGTTTTCCTCTTTGGGATGTGCTAGGAGCAGTGTGTGGTAGGGAGGGAGCGAGATTCTTTATTCCGTAGGCCAAGTACGCAGGACCATCAACAGCTGTCCTTGATGTTGCCTATACTTTGGGAATAACACATCATGCCGTTTGCTTGAAATTCTAATTAAAATGAAGTGCTTCTCTCCTATCGTAGCCAAATGAAGATTACGGAACAAGACTTAGAAACAGCAAGGACTCATTTCAACAGTGCACCTAGCCTGCAAACTCAGAGTCCCTAAGCCATAAAGCCAACATTGGACTTGTGGGCCTCAGTGTGACTGTTGGTCACAGCACCACCATGGATGCTGTGTGTGTGTGTGTGTGTGTGTGTGTGTGTGTGTGTGTGTACGCACATGTGTGCATCTTATAAAGCTAAGGCCTCTAAATAACATTCACACAACAGTAACAACACATGTTAGTATCGATGTGTAATCTAACACACTAGACATTTTCTATAATGCCAGCCTCCAGTTACATGGCAGTCTGACCTTTTACACAAAATCATCTTATAATCAGGTTCATTTGCTATTTCAGAAATGACTAGTCTGGCTGAGGCCCAAGGTCCACCAGTTGCCTGTTGCTTTTTCAATAGAATCCTATTAGCAGAAATGGACAGTCACCAAGCAAGTAAAGGACTTATTCAAAAAAAACTTCAAACCTCTGAAGAAAGAGATTGAAGATGACATCAAAAAATGGAGGGATTTACCTTGTTCGTGGATCAGGAGAATCAGCATAGTAAAAATGGCCATCTTACCAAAAGCAATTTACAGATTCAACACAATCCCTATCAAAATACCTACAAAATATTTTGAAGATATTGAAAGATCAATTCTCAAATTCATTTGGAGAAATAAAAAACCCAGAATAGCAAAAGCAATCCTATACAATAAAAGATCCTCCAGAGGAATCTCCATACCTGATCTCAAGCTGTACTACAGAGCAACAGTAATTAAAATAGCATGGTACTGGCAAATCAATAGGCTGGTGGATCAATGGAATCGAATTGAAGACCCAGAGATGAATCCACACACATTTGCTCACTTGATTTTTTGACAAAGAAGCCAAATCTATTCAATGGAAAAAGGATAGCATCTTCAACAAATGGTGCTGGTCTAACTGGATGTCTACACGTAGAAAAATGCAATTAGACCCTTATTTGTCACCATGCACAAAACTCAGGTCCAAGTGGATTAAAGACCTCAACTTAAAACCAGAGACATTAATTCAGTTAGAGGAAAAAGTGGGGAAGAGCCTGGGACACACAGGCACAGGAAACAACTTCCTGAACAGTACACCAACAGCCTAGGCCTTAATGTCAACAATTAATAAATGGGACCTCATGAGGCTGAGAAGCCTCTGTAAGACAGGAGACACTGTCAAGAGAACAAAGCGACAGCCTACAGACTAGGAAAAGATCTTCACCAACCCTTCATCTGACAAAGGTTTAATATCCAAAATATATAAAGAACTCAAGAAATTAAACACCACAAAACCAAACAACCCAATTGCGAAATGGGGCTTGGAACTTAACAGAGAATTCTCAACAGAGAAATATCAAATGGCCGAGAAACACTTAAAGAAATGCTCATCCTCGTTAGTCATCAGAGAAATGCAAATCAAAACGACACTGAGATTCCATCTTACACCCATCAGAATGGCTAAGATCAAAAACTCAAATGACACCACATGTTGGCGAGGATGTGGAGAAAGAGGAACACTCCTTCATTGCTGGTGGGAATGCAAACTAGTACAGCCACTTTGGAAAGCTATCTGGCGCTTTCTCAGAAAAATGGGAATAGGGCTTCCTCAAGACCCAGCTATCCCACTCCTTGGTATATACCCAGAAAATGCCCTACCACACAACAGGGACATATGCTCAACCACGTTCATAGCTGCTTTATACATAATAGCCAGAACATGGAAACAGCCTAAGTGTCCCTCAGTAGAAGAATGAACTAAGAAACTGTGGTACATTTACACTATGGAATACTACTCAGCTATTAAAAACAAGGAATTCCCAAAATTTGTGGACAAATGGATTGAACTAGAAATTATCATAATGAGTGAGTTCACCCAGAAGCAAAAAGAGACAAACGGTATATACCCACTTATATCAAAACACTAGTCCAAGGGATACGTACCATGAAAAACTTTACTTACCAAAAGAGTGGGTCAGAAGAGAGGACATCCTATTGAGTCTCAAGGCGAGAGTAGCATGGAAGAATGGGGAAATAGTAGGACCCACAGGGTCCTGAAAACCTACAAGAAGAACTTTATAACAGGCAGATCTGGGTCCTGGGGTCCTCCTCAAACTAAGACACCAGCCAAGGAGAATATAGGCAGTAAGCTTCGAACCCCTACCAGGACCTAGCCGACGAACATGATATTCTCCACCATTGAGTGGAGAGTGAGATCTGACTCTCACATGAACTCTGGTGCCCCTTTTCTGACCACGTCCCCTGGATGGGGAGGCCTGGTGGCACTCAGAGGAAGGATAGCAAGTTACCAAGAAGAGACTCGATACTCTAAGAGCATATATAGGGGGAGGAGGTCTCCTTCAGTCACAGACATAGGGGAGGGGAGAAGGGGGGAAGTGGGAGGGAGGGAAGAATGGGAGGAAACAGGGGAAGGGCTAACACTCGAGATGTAATATGAATAAATTAATAAAATTAAAAAAAAAAAAAGAAATGGACAGTCATTGTCTCTGGATACTTCTGTGTGGCCCCCAGTGCGTTTGGAAACTAAATTCTGTAAGAAATAAGGAAGCCACAAAGAATACAGTCAGCTCAGACTGGAATGGAGTTGCTGTGGACATGCAATGTGATATACAAACGCAGATACAGCAATTGTGTACTCACAGTTACAGCTCTTCTAAGATGCTAAGCACATGCACATGGCGCACCGTACCATCATCCCACACAGCACAGAGGAAGCCCCCGCAGAAGAGTCACATACGTTGTCCCGGAGTCCTGCAGGAAGTAATAGCCAACGTGTGTCTAACATTCACTTTGGGTGAAATGCTCGGTGCTTTGTGTTTTTGAAAGTCAGTCTTCACACTTCCTTTCTGGGGTTGATACTGTAATGAACCTTTTTACCCTTGGTGAGATGGAAGAAGTGTTCCCAGGGTCACATGCCAACGGCTGCCTTCACTGCAGGGCCCGCCTTTCTTCACCCCATGCCATTGCAGACTTCTGGCCAGGCTTCCAGCTCCTTCTGCAAGAAGTCTGCTCACGCAATCCTTTGTTAGGTTTCAAGTTCAGCATTGTTTTTTTTTTTTTTTTTTTATACCTTTCTTATTAAAACCACAAAAAAATCCACTTACAAAAGAAAATAAGGAAGCTTCCCAAATGTATTCTTTTATATCCGACTCTGCCTCTCTTTGTGGATGGCAGCTGGCAGCTGAAAGAATTAACTAGGTAGGATAGGCTTAGGGCAATGGGGGATATTACTGGACATAGAGATTTGGAAACTATTCTCATTTATAAGTCCCAGGTGGTTTCTCCGCAATAAATGAGTGGTCTCGCCTTAGCTATTACTTAGGCTGATATGACAGATATTTCTATCTGAGCCTGGGTGATCAGGTGTATGAACAGTGTTGCTATAACATGTGAAAGCTAGAAAATCGAATAAGGCAAATTAATTTTAAAATAACTCTGGTCTCAGAAGGGCCTCTAGAAGGTCAAGAAGCTGAGAAGGAACCAACTGTACAGATAAACCGGGCCCCAGAGGCTAGGAGAAGGGGACAGGCAAAGACAGAGGCTATGTGATGAATTAGACTCGACACTGACATCAGTGTGTGCTCAGGGGATGCCAGTTCGTCTTAAGTAACCTGGAGGGATATAGCCGGTAAAACACAACTCCTTGTATGAACCGCTACATTATGCAAATCCGTCCGTAGTAAACTAAAACTGTTTTCTCTGCTGCTTGCTTCCAAAGAGAAATTACAGGTATAGACCAAAGGTTGAAGAAGCTAATGTTACTAATGGGAAACAGAGATGCTAATGAAACTGAAACCAAACAGAATGCAACTTCTGTATGAATTCATAGGCAAATGTTATGATGAACATATGCACACATAGATATTCACATATTCATCTGGACAGTTCTTCTTAGGACAACACTTCTTCAGATAGTTGTTATTGCTGTACTCTATCAAGTTGCAGAAATCATCCAGACTCAATAGTAACTATGGCTTATCCCACCAAGGCATTTTCTATTTTGTTTTTTGTCTTTTCATGACAATGTTTCTCTGTATACCCCTGGCTGTCCTGGACTCACTTTGTAGAACAGGCTGGCCTTGAACTCACAGAGATCCTCCTGCCTCTGCCTCTGTCTCCCTGATTGCTGGGATTATAGGAGTGTGCCACTGTGCCTGGTCCCACCAAGGGATTTTAATATGTCATACTTATCTTGCCAACAGTCCTCAAAGACCACAGTACTGCCCTGATTTCAAGGAAGAGGAAACTGAAAGTTAGTGGAGTAACCTACGCAAGAGCTAGGAGTCGGAAAAACCTGGGGCAGAGACTCAAGTTTGCCTGTTTCCAAAGTCCTGAGCTTGTGGTCTGTGGGAGGACTTTTTCAGGAGAATGCCCTATTCATCACTCTCGCAGTGGAGCCCCACGTACTTCCCAAAGTTATGCTTGCACATGAGCTCCAGAATGTTCAGAGTGATGTAAAGAAAGATACATGAGTTAGCAGGCCATGGTGGTGCATGGCTTTAATCCCAGCACTCAGGAGGCAGAGGCTAGTGGATTGCCGTGAGTTCGAGGCCAGCCTGGTTTCCAAAGCGAGTCCAGGACAGCCAAGGCTACAAAGAGAAACTCTGTCTCAAAAAAACAAAAACAAAATAAAACCAGAAATATACATGATACACAAACTACAGTAAACTAATATTAAGTACACAAAGGTTCGTCTGTAACATAGCACATTGGGCAGCTCTTTGTAGGGGCAACGGTATATACACTGATACAAAAAAAAACCCACAAAGCTGTTCTTAATGGTCATAACGTGCTACAAAACAGTGTGCATGATACAGTGGCATTCTGTACATAAACATATGTACACCATAAAGTCATAAGAAAATGATCCAGAAGAGGGTGCAAGTATGCTTAGAAAGACTGGGGCCAAAAATAAATAAATAAATAAATAAATAAATAAATAAATAAATAAATAAATAAAATAAAATAAAATAAAAGAAAGAAAGACTGGGGCCAGAGAGAGGTGAGAATAAGGAAAAGTGCTACAATTTTGCTCTGTAATTTTTTAAAAAAAATCAAATCATATGAATAGTTAAACTTTCATAAAAAGAAGTCATTACCCTTGTATGTGACAGTGGATTTTACTTTTGGCCACTGCAGTTATCTGGCAATAGTGTGTTTATATATTCATAAACCTTTAAGATACACCATTATACAGACTAAATTTTAGGAGTTTGTTGGACTCTTTTCAACTGTCTTGCCCTGCACTTGTTAGTCAGTTTGTGCTTTGAGCATATCTCAACTCCAGGTAATCTATATCAATAATGATTTCAGATAAACGTCTTGTAATGGAGAGGAAACATCAACAAACAACACAAGTCAGCAACTTTAGGTCTCCACAAAATAAAAGTATCATGGGGACATCTTGTTGATAACTCTAGTGAGCTAAGAGCAAGCAGGAGATGCAGTGACTGAGATTCTGAGATGTCAGTGAGAGAAAGGACTCAGGATCCACCGGTGACTCACAAGGTATTCTGCCGTGCTCCAAAGTTAAGAGAGGGAAGAGGTTGATTGACATTTACAGGAAAAATGGCGTGTACACAGCTACCTGGATTTTTGGAATCCATCTCTATGGACGCTGATAAAGATTTGTCTGGTGGGTCTGTCTTCTGTCCAGGAAAGATATACCCTCCTTTAACTAGTCTTCAACACTCCAATACATAGGCAGGGCCAGAGTTAGAGGTACAATCTGTGTTAGATCGGAAGTTTGTGGTGGTCAGCTGGACAGTGTCTAAAATCACCTGGGAGACAAACTACTGGGTATAGTTATGAGGAAGTTTCTAGAATGAAATAACTGAGGTGGGAAGACCCACCTTTACCATGGGTAGTACTGTTTCATAGGCTGGGAGTCTTGAACTGAATTTTTTAAAAAGTCAAAAGTAGGCCAAATACGCACCTTTATTGTGCTCTGCTTCCTAACTGTGGCTACACAATGGCCAGATTCCTCATGCCCCTGCCTCAGTGCCCTCCTCACTTATGATGGACTACATTCTCAAACTGAGCTGAAGCAAGCCTTTCTGTCTGTACATTGTTTTTGTTGAGTATTTTGTCTTAGCAAGCATGTGGGTAACACCAAAGCCATGGGACAAAACAACCTGTGCCATCTTGCATTGACAAAAACAGGGAAAGAAAGCTTCTTTTAGCTGTATGGACAGCAGATATCAGACCTGTGGTAGCCGTTACCCAGGTGGCAATCCAAATGTACTAAGCTGTAGCTGAAATCACTAGGCAGCCTGGGCTACCGTCTCATTATTCCGATAGTGCCAATGTGGCCTTTCATAACACACTGTCATTGTCACACTTGTCTCGGGAGCATCAGATGAGGATGGCCATTAGTTTGCATTTTTGAAAACATGTCTGGATATCTGACAAGTTTTATAGACAAATTAAAATAATCACAAGATTCTGACTGGTGGCTTGTCCCGATGATATTATAGCCATGATGGTATTTTCCCCCTGTTAGTTCCTAAAGTGATGGACAGTAAATAAATAAATAAATAAATTGTAATGACAGTTCCCTTTGCTTGACAATGGGAAATCTTTGGACACAAGCCAATGCAGTGTGCCATTTCAGATACATTTCTGCAACATGTAAAGAAGCTGGTTAGGTTTGAGAGATTAAAGACTCCCATCTGAAAAGACCCTATTCCTCTTGGTCCTGACTCATCTTGCTTATTACCCTCTGAGTTTGGCTTTTGTTTGGTTTGCTAATTATACTTCCTCCTAATCTGCAATTATCAATTTGCCCACCCTGTTTTACTTTATCCTATTATCCATGTAAGTATCATCTATTTAAGATTATTATCTCGCGGAGAGCCACCGTCAGCAATATTTTTACACTGTGTGCCAGAGTGCCAGAAGGCAAGTAACCGAGGAAGAAAAGGGGGGAGGGGCCTGAGAAATAGAACGGGCACTGGCTACAGCCATGCCCAGAGGTGAATGCCTAGACAAGACCTCACCGTCCTCCTGCCAATCCAGAGGAGATGGCCCCAGGCACTGCAGAGAAGTGAACCCCCCAAAAAGACATCTAGCAGAAGGTCAGGCCTTAGGGGGCCCAGGAACCTCCTGAGTCGGAGTGGAAGGCAGGATACTATCAAGTACCTCTCAACCCTAGCTTGCTGCCCTGTGCCACTGGGCCCAGGCCCTGCAGCTCTTATCTGCATTGTGCAGTGCTCAATGGCGCGCCTTGCATCCGAGGTTTGATAAAACGCATATGATGATGGTAAATACAGATTAAAATAAAGCGCGGAGAAGCCGAACCTATGAACTCACCTTGAGGTCTTAGGCCTGGTGGAGAATCCAGGCAGAACAAATGGCCCCACGATGCTCCAAGCCAAAAGCCCCCAGTGGGAAGACTCTGGGACCAGCATGAGTGCAGGAATTAACTACGCACTCCCTTTAATGTTCATCAGAACCTAACGCTGCCAATTTACAGCACTTCAGCACTTCGGGGCCTCTCAGAGTCTTTCCAATTATGCTAGTTGGGAGGTGACTGGCCCATGGTCCCCGTGGTGAGATTGTGGAAGCAGAGCTGAGCGCCAGAGTCCTGGGGTTCCAACATGCCTGTCCTAATGAAGGAGCATTGTTCACTCCATTCTTCTGCCCGTGACCCCTGCACCCGCTTAGCATTTCCTCTGCTGGGTTTCCCCACACTCAAACTAGAGAGAAGGAGTGGCACATTCGCGCAGCCAACTCCTGGAGCAGAGTGTGTGGAGCCTTATATTCCTAGTTAAAAAGCAATAAATCTTAAGTCAGGTAATGAATTCCATTCTGAGTAATTTCATTATGGATGGCTATTCAGAGGCTATAGAAGGCAGGCAGGGTGACTGGAAAACCTGGTATAGTGTGCTGCCTTTTTTCCCCCTGTGCCAAATTAATGGTGAGGGCCTTTGATGCTCCATTTAGGCTCCCTTATTATCAGAAATATTATACAATCTGGAGCTGGGGCCTGGGTGCAGCAACTGCAGGGAGGGATCTTAACGTTGGATCCAGGGCTGGCAGGATTCCATCGCTAAGTGAGCCCCGAGCTGCACTGCATGCAGCCTTCTACCCCACAGCTCAGCATCGCTCTGCTGGAGTCCAGAAGGGATACATGAGGGAAGAAGGTCCAGGGACGGATGAATGGTGACAAACAGACTTCCTCCCTGAGATTTCTTTTTTTAAGCTTCGCAAGCTCCAATGACTTGTATTTGTTCGGATCCATTTCGTTCACTCCATCTTACAGTCAGTCAGTCTTCCGCTTTTCTTTGCCATGGCCATAGTGTTACGTTCCCGCTCCGGAACTTTAACCTGTCTGCCCTGGAATTCAATGTGCTTCCCCGACCTTATTGCATGCCTCATCACCTGGGTCTCCTGACCCTCCCCCCCCCCCCCCCACACACACAGTCCTGACTCAGTAGCTGTGAAGTGCTTGGGTAATAAGTTCCGAGCTGAGCCACGCTTGGGGTTGCAAGGCCTGAGGATATATACGAGTGCCCCAACTTCGGCCCGAGAATTGCCAAATGGTCTGCTAAAGCAGAGATGCTGGGCCTCGCCCGGAGTTTCTCGCTCTGGAAGTCTGGGAATGGGTCCAAGACTTTATTTCCCATCATTCCCCTCCTGACGCTAAAGCTGCTGGTCGAGGCTGCTCACTTGAGAACCATTGCTTTAGAGAAACAGCTCTGGCTGCATAGACCTATCAATCAAATAAAAATAAGGAAATACAAAAGCATGGAGTCCTAGGCTCCAGCCCAGATGAATGGAACTAGAATTAGGGGTTGAAGTTCCCAAGTGACTTGCAAATATGGCTTGAGCTCCATCGCTCTGAACCCTGGCTTCCAGTGTGTCTTCTCTACGGACAGATACGAAAATAGATGTACACACTCGTCCCTAAGTTTGCAGTGTATTGTTATATCCCAGAACTTGGGATAAACAGGATCTCTTCATTCAGATGACCTCTTCTGTACAGTCACCTCCCTGTGCCCGCCCCCTCCCCCGCATCTATTTCCTGGTTCATCCCAACCCCCACTGAGAATCACAAGCAGCTAGGTACCGTCCATCCTGAGCCTCCTCTAGACAGTGTTTGTTAATTCCAGGAGTGACTCAGATTCCTGCCTCCCCTTCGCATCCCTCCTTCAGCTCACAGCCCTTCTGAACAGCCCCCGCAAAACCTGGGTCCGCACTAGGCTTGCTCGTAGTGCCTCGTGAGCTAGGTCTTGCTCATCTGACTGGTCCCCATCAATGCTTTGGGCTACATTTCAGCAGCCAGCAGCAGGTTCTGTCCTCATAGCTATCGGGTTGTTCTGTTTTGTTTCTCTGTGGTTCTGGTCTTCCGGCGCATTGCTGTTTAAGTGCTTGTTTTCATCCTTCCTACTGACACAGCCTTTCTGAGTGTAGGGATTAGACTATGTACATCTGTATAAGCCTGCACCTTTCACCCCCAACACAGGAACCCCTTTGAATGCTTACTACTTAAAATGGGGGCCATGGGGCAGCAGCATTGATGTCACCTGCTTGTTGAACTAAATGCAGACTTTCAGTCTCTTCCCATGTCACCGAATCCAAATCCTCCTCTTAAGAAGATAAGCAAGAAACTTTGCATTCTGCGGTAAAATAGCAAAGCAATTAAGGGAATGGATTCTGGCCTAGGCTTTGAAGCTTGGGATCCTAGGGTGAGTACCAACACACTCTCCCCCACATCTCCAGTGAGAATAAATACTACTACTACTAATAAATATCTCCTTATGGAGATAAAGGAGCATTAACCAAAATATTGTAAGCAAAACCCTGAAAACATCTCAAGCACTCAATAATGAATGCAGTATCATTGCCCAATTAAAACTGGTTCACTTTAATTGAATTTTAACTGCCACCTACAATAGACAAGAAAATGAATCACAGTTCTGCATGGATTTCAGAAACATGAAATGTAAAAGGTAATAAATAAAAATACTAAACGCCCTTTAGCAAACGTTAAGGAGCATGTCGAATAATTCCTGCGTTGAGCCTTAAGCTATCCGGCAGTGGATAGCTTTTAAAATTACCATCCACAACCCCCCCCCCCCCCTTTTTTTTTTTTTTTTTGCTGTGTCACCAGGGTTTCCTCTACTGAGCAATTTTTCCAGGCTGCTTTATTCTGCTCCACCCAAAGAACAACTTCATAGAGTGGGATTGTTTCCCTGACTCTTGGATCTCCTGTCGCCTTCACAATTACCAGAGCGGCCATAAATGGCTGGCTGTGCTTGCCGGAAACCTATGCACATACTGCCCCCTAGGGGATCCCTTCTGTCATCACTCTCAAAAACAAGACTTAACTTGGCCTCAGAGTAAAGGCTCTGAAGTCGCTACTGTGACTGCTTGCCCAGCTTTTTTTTTTTTTTAATTAATTTATTCAGATTACATCTCAATTGTTATCCCCTTACTTGTATCCTCCCATTTCTCTCTCCCTCCCTCTTTCACCCTATTCCCCTCCCCTAGGTCTGTGACAGACGGGACGTCCTTCCCCACTATATGGTCACAGCCTATGAAGTCTCCTCTTGGTAGCCTGTCTATTCTTTCTCTGAGTGCCACCAGGCCTCCCCACCAAAGGGAAGTGGTCAAATATGGGGCACCAGAGTTCATGTCAGAGTCAGTCCCCGTTCTTCACACAACTGTGGATAATGTCCTGTCCATTGGCTAGATCTGAGTAGGGGTTCAATGTTTACTGCATGTATTGTCCTTGTTTGGTGCGCTAGTTTGAGCAGACCCTGCTGGGTCCAGATCCACCTGTCATGATGTTCTTTTTGTAGGTTTCTAGGTCCCTCTGGATCCTTCTATTTTGCCATTATCCCATACTTCTCTCACCTAGAGTCCCAATAGGAGGTCCTCACATCTATCCCAATCTCCTGGTAAGTGGAGACTTTCATGGGACATGTTTTTTGGGCTAGTGCCCAATTATAAGTGAGTACATACCATGTGAGTTTTTCTGTGTCTGGGTTTAACTCACTCAGGATGATCATTTCTAGTTCCATCCATCTGCCCACAAATTTCAGGATTCCCTTGTATTTTTTTTTTTTTTTATAGCTGAGTAGTATTCCATAGTGTCAATATATCATAGTTTCTTTATCCATTCTTCTACTGAGGGACACTTAGGCTGTTTCCATGTTCTGGCTATAATGAATAAGGCTGCTATGAACATGGTTGAACATATGTCTTTGTTGTGTGGTGGAGCATCTTCTGGGTATATTCCAGGGAGTGGAATAGCTGGGTCTTGAGGAAGCCCTATTCCCAGTTTTCTGAGAAAGCGCCAGATTGATTTACAAAGTGATTGTACAAGTTTGCACTCCCATCAGCAATGAAGGAGTGTTCCTCTTTCTCCACATCCTCAGCATGTGGTGACACTTGAATTTTTGATCTTAATTATTTTGATGCATGTAAGATGGAATCTCAGAGTCGTTTTCATTTGCATTTCTCTGATGAATAAAGATGTTGAGCATTTCTTAACGTGTTTCTCAGCCTTTCAATATTCCTCTGTTGAGAATTCTCTGTTTAATACTGAGCCCCATTTCTTAATTGGGTTATTTGGTTTGGTGGTGTTTAATTTCTTGAGCTCTTTGTATATTTTGGATATTAGTCCTTTGTCAGATGTAGGGCTGGTGAAGATGTTTTATCAGTCTGTAGGCTGTCGCTTTGTTCCCTTGACAGAATCTTCTGCCTTACAGAAGCAACTAGCATCACACCACTATGTGTATTAAGTAGTAATTATTTGCAGCAGTGTTGGAATTTACCAGCATCTGTGAGGCAAAGTGTCATATCTAATGCTTGGGTTTATTTTCCTCCAGTGTTAGAAACGAAGGCATTAACCACAATGAGTCTAGGATGAAAACTGATAGGAAGGGGACACAGTCATGTCTCACAGTGTGTCCAAAGCTTAAGATGCTGACGAATGATACCGTGGTGTTATCAACTGAGGATATTAATACAAAAAGTAGCCACTGTGCCCTGGATAATGTTCCCCCCACAGATCCCTGCTCTCAAGGGAGTACCATTCCAATTAATATCTGCGGCCATCCACGTCATCACTCAGATGTCCCTCAGGGCTTCCTGTGAGTTTCCTTTGGCTCTGGGGACATTCTAACTTGTCTTGGAGCAGAAACTAAGGATGGCTGTGTCCTGGTCACTCCCAAAGCTTCTCACATATCATACACAAGTACCCCCCACCCCCGACGGTGTCCTCATCTTTCTTATGATGTAATAAATTGCTTTTGCTTTTTCTTTCTTCCTTTTTGTTTTGCTGCTTATTGTGCCATTTTAAGGTTCTTTACTGGCTTTGTTTACTTTGTGTGTGTGTGTTTTCCTGGCCTTACTCTAAGCCTTGCTGGAGCCTAACTAACAACCGTGTATGAAGCCAATGACTAAACTACCTCCAGCCCAACCTCGTCCTCTGACCTCAATCTTGTTTTGCTCTGTATCACCTTTGGTTCCTGTCAATGCTCCCGTACGTACAGGTCCCCATGTCTTCAACTTAGATGAAAATCTTGGCTGCTCATTGTGAAGAATAAACATTCAATAATATACAGGTTGCAGTGTTGTTAAACATATGCGCCTTACATATAATGCTTAATCACTGTATGCATATATATTTAATTACAGCGTGTGTCTGGTTGTGTTTGTTTGTTTGTGTGTGTGTGTAGGAGCTGATATTTGTCATGGGATCTTTATCTTGGGTCTAGAATAGAGAGAGCATGCCTGTAGGTTTCTGTCCCGTGCTCATTCTGACTCCATCTGCTAGTCTCTTGAGTATTATTCCTGATACTTCTAGTTTCCTTCTGTCACTGCCTTGGAGAAAACACTAGCCCAAACCCTACTGCTCTTGGCATGTCTTGGAGATGGCCAGAGTTCCTTTGCCTGGGAAGTTGCTGGTAGACTCACCTTGCCGTGACCACTGTATGCCCTTCCTTATCCTTGAGCCCTTCCTGGGGTCCTTGCTGAGATAGTGATCAGGTAGATGGTGAGACTGGAAACTATTCAATCCAGCATGGCTCATGTGCCTGAATTCTGTGTGGTCCTCCACACCAGACTTCTTTCTTTCTCACGGCTCTCTGGAGATGAGACTGAAGTATAGAACAGATAGGTCACCTTCCACCACACTGTTCAGTCAATGTCATCCATAGGGTCCCATGGCCTTCCCTTAAGCTACTAAAGAGCCACTCTTGGTGCTCCAAATATGTCCTTCTGCACTTTTGACCTTGCTGGCCACTTGTCTGAGGAATCTCTAATTCTAGAAGACATGGACATGGGGACATGGAGAGTCTCTTAGTAAAGGAAACAGAGCAGTTCACAATGGCGCATGCTTGCAATTCCAGCATTCGAGTTGTGGAGGCAGAATAATCATGTTTAGGCTAGCCTGGTCTACACAACTAAGATCTTGTTTTAAGCAAACAAACAAGGCCTGGGGGTGTAGTTCAGCTGTAGAGTGCTTACTTAATGCACGTAAGGCCCTGGCTCAATTCCCTAGCACTGAAAAATAATTGGCAGGCATGTATATGAAATATTGACTGCTTACCAGGCACTATGCATTTTTAAATTTTTAACTAATAGCAGCAGTAATAGCAGTTTCACAACACGAGAGTCCATGGAACTCCCTGTTGTACAGATCAACACAGCAACAGCAGAATTTAAACCTATGCTGTACTACTTTTCCTTGGCTAGTGGATCTTTATTTGAGACCCACCTGCACTCTTATTTGGCAAGTAAAAGATGACTCATTTCCATTCTTAGCGAAACATTCAACAATATAGAAGTTAGAAGCTGAGTTTATTACTGTTAGTCTTTTCTCCCATCCCTCTCATTATGGCTGGAGTTGAGACATTTTTTTCTCCAAGGCTGCACTGTATGAGTCTGGCACACAGGGTCTCCCTTCCCCTCCATGATCTCTTCTACCAAGCCAAATGCCAACTTTCACCTGTGATTTCTTGACCCCAGCCAACAGGCCCAATGAAAGCCCCAGGTGCTAGCAGCAGGGACAGAGGCAGAATCAAACCCTTGAAGTGTCTGTCAGCGGTTCCCTAACAAATAGCTTCATTTAGACTTTCTCTCCTACAGGTCAGCCGCTGTGGGTGCACCCGAGGTTGCTAAAGGCCACCTCCTGCTCTCTCTTTCCTGTTCTGGAAAACAACACTGAAACGGTAATGAGCCCAGAGGAAGCCAGACAGACAGGAAAGAAACAGGCTCTTGGGTGTGGGTGCTTGCGGAAGACTTTGGGGGACCATCTGTCCCCTGAGAAAGCGCTTATTTGATTCCGTCATGGCCGACAGCTAGTCTCAATCTCATTAGTGAGGAAGGAAGGTGAGACTCATTTCAGAGTGAGCAGTAACTAGGATGACAGACGTGGGGGGTGGCTCCAAGAGGCTCCTTTGACAAGGGCCACTGGTGATGCAAGAGATGCCCCGGAGAGAATTTCCTGGAGCAAACGCAGAGGTGGTGGACATTATTTTTAGACAGTACTGGTATTTTTAGTGAAAGTTCAACAGCTTTTCCATTTTTGGGTGTGTGGAGGGGAAAGAGCTCACTTCCTGAAGATAGTCATATCCTTTGCCAGGAAAAGGATTTAGAGGTGCTCCTGGGTCACAGGAAGTGCCTGGCGATTGGTAAAGACTGCTGACATACTGGTAGCATAGCCTACTGTTGTGTCAGAGCCCACATATTCCTTCCTGGCCCTTGGATCCAGGTCAGAGGGGTGTGTTTCCTGTTTTTCACTCTTGGAAGATCTTCCTACTTCCGATGCCTGCTCTGGAGAATAAATCAAGAGATTGCTGGAGTAAGCAGATGTAGCTACAGGTACTAGACAGTACTTTGGTGGCAAGAAATGCTGAATGCGCCCTGGCAGCTCCTAGAGCTGCTGAGTCATCCCTCCCTGTGCAAGTCAGGTGGGTTCCAGTATCATAAAGCTCTTAATCCGCATCTGCAGCCAGCTTGTCTGCCAGAAATGCCATTAGGTCCCGCATCACATCCATTCCTGAATCCCTTCAGCCCATCCCACTAATCTCCCCTCTGTGATGTCACTGATGCCCATCACCATGTGTTCTCTTCCCTTTGTGCTCCCTCCTCCGCATATCCGAAGTAGCCATGGTCATAGGAAACAGAGGGCCAACTTAACACTGTTTCCTCTCTTCCTTTTTCATAGTAGATGCTGTTAATTGGCCAGGACACTCTAACTGCCAAACCTAGGCATAGGTGACCACACAGTCCTCCTCATCAGCATCCCTCAGCTCTCAGGACAGATCAATTGGGACTGACGGTTGATGTAAAGTCAATCTGCCATCTTGGTGCTCCTGTTTGTTCTCTACAAACTAAATCTGATGGCATTTCTTCCCTGATGAGAGATTTTCTGTCACTTTGGTACCTTCAAAGTGCTTTGCAAACTCCCGGCAGGTGACTGGATCTTTCAACAGCCTGACTTGCCTCCACACAGTGCTTTTCCCTGTGCACAGACTTTTGTGGGCTTTCTGCTCATTCCCAGACACTCCTGGTTCCCTGTAACTCTTCACTTTGCACAGGGTGCTCTTGCTTTCTGGATTCTTCTTATGCTTCATGTTCCATCTGCAAAATTTCACTGATGCTTTTTAACCCTCACAGTACCTTCCCATTATTTTTTTTTCCCATGGTTTCACTGACAGAATTATTACCCCCTCCAGATGTTTTCAAAGATTTCTTCTTTGGTCTCCAGTAAGCATGCACTATGTTAGGTGTAGTGGTCATATCTGCAAGTTCAGCCCTCAGAGGCAAATAAAGAAGGGTTATGCACGCCAAGCCAACTTGGCCACATAGCAAGACTCTCTCTCAAAAACAACAAAACATGAATTACTATACAGTATGCATGTTGTAACATATTGCAATCATTCGCATAATTATATTGTTATAATTGTGGTTAAGAATTTTTCATGAACTGTCCGTTTTTACTGCTTTCTATGTATTGTGCTACTAGTAGGCAAATTAATACACAGACTAGATGTGTAATGAGCATTTTGAGTGAATAAATGGTAGTGATCACTCCAAGTGGTAGGTATAGGTGGTACATCCTTTTAATTGGTTGCATAATGCTATGTATTATGAATATTGCATAAGATGGACACTCATTTTATATTCTGTGTGTGTGTGTGTGTGTATGTGTGTGTGTGTGTGTGTGTGTGTGTGTGTGTGTATGCAGGCAGTGGGTCTCTTTTTCCACTATGTGGGCCCTGAGGATCAAACTCCGGTCATCAAACTTGGTGTCGAATACCTTTACCCTCTGAGCCATCTGTCTGACCCTGGACATTTATTTTGTGTCCCAGGTTTGCTGTGGTTACTGTCATCACCGTGACCAGTAAAATAAATGCATACATAAATTCCTTGATACCTGATGTCTTTGTTTTTAATGAGATAAAATTTCAAGAATGAAATGGCTAGGTTGAACAGCAAAGTATGTTTAATTTTTCTTTTCTTTTCTTTCTATTTTTTTCTTTATCCTTTTCCCAATCTTCCTTTTATACTAACAAACAAACGAACAAACTAGACCTCCCTCAGGCCTTAACTTTCAGCGACCTTTATGCCACTGCTTCCTGTCCACTGGGTCTACAAGAGTGAGTCGCAATGCCCAAGTTCAGTTTTTAAATTATTGCCACACTCTTACCTAAATCACTGTAATGCTGCATTTCTGCTATGCTGTGTACGAATTATTTTTCTATCCATCCCACCATCACTGGGTATGATCTGTTCTTCAATTTGCATTTCTAGTGGTAATAACATAGCATCTCATGCTATGTGTGGGGTGCACACGTGTGTGTGTGTGTGTGTGTGTGTGTGTGTGAGTACATGTAGAGTCCAGAGGTCAATGTCAGATGTCTTCTTCAGTGTTCTTCACCTTTGTTGATAGTAGGTCCCTTAGTGAACCTGAACCTAGACTGGCTGGGCAGCAAGCCCCAGGGAGCCTCCCGTATCTTACCTCCCAGCGTTGGGGTTACAGACACTGCTGGGCCTTGCTTTTAGGGGAATGTTGGGGTGTTCTCAGGTCTACATATTTGTGTAACAAGTATAACACTCACTTTACCCACTGAGCTACCTCACCAGCCCTTCATTATGACATTTCTTTGACACTAATGACTTTGGGCATGTAAAAATATTTGTTCTTAAATTATTTGTTTATTTGTTATCCTTTATCTAGATGTTTATAGTTTTACTTTTTTATATGCATATATATCCTTTTGCAAAGCTAGGAGTTAAATTTTATCCATTCTCCCTGATGTATTCTATAGCTAACCTGAAACATTTTTATGAATTTTGTATGTGTTATAGGGAATATTTTTTGGATATGTCTTTCAAGTATTTGAAAATATCTTTCCAATATCTTCCCTATCTGTTTTGTTTGCCTGTAGTTTAATTTCTTGGCTTTTTTGCCATTCATAGTCTTTATTTTTATATATTCAAATATTCTTGTCCTTTCTTATCTAATTCTTGAATTCCCTATCTTGGTTATCTTGCATATCACATAAACAATCTCCTGTGACTATATATAATATATAATATTTATATAATATATACATGCTTTTTTCCAACTTTTATCTTATAGAATTTGATTGGTTTACAGCTGGTTCTCATCTGATCTCTGATGTGATTGATCTAAGTAATGTTATATTACTACAGCCATTGTGTGACAGGTAATTGTTGGACCTTTTAGGTATCTAGAAACCCAGGTAGATCTGCACAAGCTACCTCCCTCCTATTTTCACAGTCACACCCCTATCTTTCACCGAGTATCTCACCTAAAGGCTAAGACCTATCAAACTCTCTCAATAGTAAAAACAACTCTATTCTAGAGTGTTAAATTACCTTTACACTGATAGGCCTGTACTGTTTTTAGAGACATGCACTGTGGCTTAGCATCATGTAGCTTTTTGGGATGTTGGAGATTGGACCTGGGCCTCAAGAGTGCTAAGCACCTGCTGCAACTCTATCCCCTGGAATAGCTTTTTGGGAACCTCGATGTCTTAACATCTAGCTTTCCCTCCTTTTTCTAAAGTCAATATTCTAATTTATCCCCCAGAAAAGCTCTCTTTTATCCACCTTTAGCTCTAGGATTCCAGTAGAGTTGGTTCTATGCCCTCTTCTAAAGGGTGAAATCAAAAGGTCAACCCCAAGCCTTCTCTCCCCATCAGGATGACTCAATGAAGTACCAAACCAGAGCCAACTGAGACACAGAGGCTTCTAGGAAAGATTTAACTTTCCTTTTCTCCATCTTAGTGGCTCTAAAAAAACATTGTTGTATTACCAAAATATACTACCAGCCATTGATCGACCTATTACTAGATCAAGGAAAATGCAGTAACAAAATGGAAGATAAAATTTCATCAAAGTATATGAAATGTCAAATGAAACCCATGGCCTTGTGTAATTAATAGGCACTAATAAAAATACCAACTTAAAAAAGTGAAAAAAAAAGAGAGATAGAAGATGAAACTGGACACAATGTCTAAATGGCGGATCAAACTTGGTGTAACATCAATCTTGTGTCTGTTTAACTAAGTGAACCAGGAATTTTCCTATTAACAAATCTATTGCAAAGACAGATATAGTAGTGTGTGCCATTAATCCTAGCACTGAGAAAGCTCAGTTTGAAGCGTGCTTGAGTTACTAGTGAGGTAGTGAGACACTGTCCCATCAACAACAAAAACAAAAAAGTGGGGGAAAACATAAAATATTTTAGAGCAGCTTTTCTATCTCCTGCAACCGAAGATCTTAATACCATAGGCCTTCTTGGGTGTAATGATCTAATGATGCTTCTTAAAGACTTCTTAATATGATGTAATTTCCTAATTATCATGCATGGTGAGAAGAATGCTCCTTCAGCACAGTCACTGAGAAAAGTGCAGAAGCATTGGTGTGACAGGGGCAGAGAGACAGGGCTAAGTCTCTGCAGAGAAGTCTTCCTGAAGGGTGACAACGACAGGCATAGAAGTTCACCCTAGCTGAGGTGGAGGCAATTCTAGCCGGGGGTTGTCCTTAGTGTCGGAGCCCTTTGAGAATGGCAACTATGGACAAAAGTGAAGAACTCCTCACTGCAGCTTTGTGAAGCCCCTTCTAATGCTTTGCTACTATTGGTGACAAGCAACATCTCCGAAGTGTGTGAACTCTACAGAAAAGAAAAGAGATGAGAAATGGCAGTTATAGAGAGACAGGCTCATACAGGAGGATACTGATTATAAGAATGAGTAGTGCTTGCATGGGCGGATAGATGTAGCAAGATGTAGCAGAATCGGAAGTGAGACACACAGACATGGCGGCGCCAAGGCTACAGAGGGGCTAGGTGAAGAAGAGAAAGAAGAGTAGGTGCCATAAGATAAATCAGTGCCTTTCTTCTCAGCCTATGCCAGACACTGGGACACTCCATGGAAAAGTCTGGGTGGTGGGGGATGGGGAATGGATGTGGAAAGACCTGCAGTCTGTGTTGGCAGAGGAGAGAGATACCTCACGGACCACTTTGCCATCACAAATGAGCTACAACACACTGCGTTTGCCAGGCCAGTTGCTGGTGGCACCATGACTGTATCTCTCTGGCTTGTTTTCCTGAGCCACATCACCTTGAAAGGACCTTGTCCTCTCCACAAAAGCATCTGTGATGTCAACTAGGCAGAGTCTAACAACCCCATCATGTACTGCCAAAGCCCCATAGCTTTCCATAACTGGTGTACACATGTCACTCTCTCACACTCTGAACAAATTGTGCTCCTGCTCCATTCTCTCTGAATGGAGTGAGACAAGTGCCTCCATAGTATCCACTCAATAAATGTTTGTAGAATGGTTAACTGTTCTTTTTTTTTTTTTTTTTTTTTTAATGAATAGCTAGAGGATGTAGCTCTGTGGGTAGAGCACTTGCCTAGCATGCTCAAAGCCCTGGCCTTGATCCCCAGTACCACATAAACTGGGTTTATGCTTGCTTGTAATTTTAGCACTCAGGAGGTAGAGGCAGGAGAGTCAGAAGTTTGCCATGATCCTTGCCTGTGTAGTGGGATACACAAGGCCAGATAAGTAAGTAAGTAAGTAAGTGAGTGAGTGAGTGAGTGAGTGAGTGAGTGAGTACTATTCTTTATTGGTCTTTGATGCAGAGCCCAGTGGAACCGCTACTTAATTTCACTCATAATAGTTTGGTGGGCTCAGTACTGAAATGTTCTGAGTGCTTCTGCTTCCTGAGAAGTCACAGACCCCTCTCCTGTTATTTTTCTGCATAGGAATGGATGCAGCCAGAAACTGAGGGCACACGAAGAGAATTGTGATCAGTGACCTTCATCTACAGTGACGCAAGTCCCCGCCCTTTTGTGAGAACCGCTTCGCTGAGAAAAGAGTTGGTACTTACCTTACTTTACCTCATTCATGAATGGAGTGTGTGTGTGGGGGGGGTCTCCCACAATATTGCATGTGAGTGAACTGCTGCTTCTCAGGTCTACAGATTAGTGAATAGGAGGAGGGCATCATCGTAAAGAGGACATGACCGTGCAGATGTCTTGGAGGTTGGTGCTGTCCTGAGCCCCACCTCACTTACACGCCTTCTCACTAGAGGCCTCACACTATATATGTTTTGCTGCCTCTGCCACTTAGGCCTATTGTGGGTCTTTTTAAATTAATGAATATTTGGAAGCCGAGTTGAGTCTGTCAGCTACTTCAGTTTCCTTTTCCACGTCACCATCAGCAATCCAAGGACTCTCTAGGATGGAGAGGGCCCTAAGAAAACGCTGCTTACACCTTATCCAACATGTAGGTTTAATGCAGTAAGGATACATGTGCCTATAAGCAACATAAACATTTTCTCATTTTATTGAAAAATTCACAAGTTATGATGCTCATTGAAAAAA
This sequence comes from Acomys russatus, assembly GCF_903995435.1. Taxonomy (NCBI): domain Eukaryota; kingdom Metazoa; phylum Chordata; class Mammalia; order Rodentia; family Muridae; genus Acomys; species Acomys russatus. The sequence continues at coordinate 15,390,185 of NC_067148.1, read as the reverse complement.
AATAAGAGTGAAGCTACTTACTGAATATGGAAAAAATCCTTTGAGGTCTGAATGCTCACTTTCCTTGATCATTTAAATAGCTCTGGATGCCTTGTAGTCTTTAAGTGCATTCTTCATTCCTAGGGACACTTTCGGGAAAGTGGATATATTTTATTTAACAGTCCATCTATCTCTTCTGAGCACTCTTCACTCCCTACAGCAAAGGCTGAGGGCAAATTTAAGTTTTCACGAGGCGACTAACGGAATAACAGACCTGATGGGCACTCCAGGACCTTCCTTTTTTTTTTTCTTCTCTTAGATTGTCACTCGAAAAGTCCTAAACAGGTTGGGCAGGAAGAAAGGTTTTCGCTTAAGGAAACAGATGCAGCATCTAATACCCACAGAAGAGCCACAGCCTCTGACCGTGTCATTAGAATAGGCATGTGATGTGACTCGTGTGTCTGAAAGATACCGTTGAACATCACTGATGCCAGGCCAGGGCTGGGATGCAGGGATACGGTGACACAGATATAAGGTAGAGCTCCCTGGGGGAGTGTGGAAGAAGGATGCTTAGTTGAACAAAGCACAGAGTTCCATGTATTGTGAGCTCTTGTATAATCCCTGCATCTAAGCACAAAATGTGCAACCTATTTTCTAAATAAAATGATTCTTTCTGAAGATAGATGCCTTATAATGTGCCAGCTGCTCATGAGTACACGCGTGAGTGGTTTCTCAGGTGCAGTGTCCACCGAATCAAGGAGATTTGCTGGCAAAACGCTTCAGTGGCCATTGGATGCTGGCAGGAGGGATACCTGCCAGCTTCCAACTAGCGCTTGCCCCAGTTTCTCGCCAGGCACACTGCCCTGTGGAAAAAATGGCAAATTCCCAGTTCTCTGGCATGTGAATGAGATCAGACATACATCTCACCAGCGCACAAAGATGAAAGTGAAAATAAAGTGTGAGGAATCAAAGGGAAGTTGCAGAATGCGTGGCAGATGTTGTTAGATTTGTCTAGCAAAGCCCACGTGCCAAGCACATGATGGATGACATTAACAGGAGAGGTTAATAGCTCTGGACGGCGCTGCTTGGGCTTTTGAAAAGTACGCACAGAACAAATGCTAAGGCCGCAGCAGGAATGGCCAAATGAAGCAAGTGGGACTTTCAAAACAAATAGCATGTCATCTGCCTATGGAATATCAGTGGTAAAGGCGAAGTGAAGGCGAAGAAAATGGTCCCTGCCATGGCTGGGGAGGGGGGCAGGGGTTGGAGGGGGAGCATCCTTCACTTGCCAAGTTGCCTTGAAGGTGACAGGTTTTGAGTGACAAGGAGGCTACTGTGAATTCTTCAGGAGGCAATGACATGCCTAGTTTACATCGTGAATATTTTGGCCTTAATTTATACTCTGAGCAGTGGCTAAGCCCAGGTCTATTACGTGCCCACTGAAGATGATTTATGTGTGTTTCATGTAGTCGGACTTTAATTATTCACATGACTATCAATAAAAAATAAGGGCAGAACAGTGTTGGACGTGAACAGGTTAGTGGGGCAAACAGCTGATTGTGGTAACTAGACTGGTGTCAAGAGGGGTGACAGATGCCCTTTTTTCCACATCAGGTATGGGACCAAATTCTTAAGTGGAATTTACACTTTGCATCCCTTCCCACAAACATGCGAACTGCCAACCTGTTAATCAACTCCCTGATGGCAGACAAATGTCTCTGAGAAACACACGCCAGATATCAATTGTTATTGGCTGAAACTCAATAGGATGGAATGAATTGATGCTGTCATTCTAGTCCGTGAGATGCAATTGCTGATCAATAGTGAGGAAGAGAATGCTGAGACAGGGATAGCACGATGAGTTAGGGCGCATATTAATCACTGTATAACCGTTTCATCAATATGACTTCCTTCCAACAACCTGCTATAGGAGGTAACACTTGGGGAGGGCAGGGGCAGGTGGGTCCCACTCCTATAGGTATTAATATGAAGGTTTAGACTGAATAACCAAAGAAGTCCTAACTGGATGATAGTCATACTATACTGGTTTAGCTTCCCTGTGTGTAGTTCCTACAGCATATAAGGCAAAAACAAATATATATTAAAAGTGATATATACATGTGTGTGCATATATATATATATATATATATATATATATATATATATATATATATATATAGAGAGAGAGAGAGAGAGAGAGAGAGAGAGAGAGAGAACACAAACTAAACAAATTCATGTGGAATGTGGCCTTTTCCACATGTTCTTAAAAGAAAAAATTTTTACTACATTTTATTTAGTTATTATTTTACGTGTTGGGGGTGGATGCATGTGAAGGTCAGGGGAAAATTTGTTGAGGGAAGCTCTCTCCTTTTACCATGTAGGTCCTAGAAATTAAACTTAGGTCAGCAGGCTGGCAGTAGTTGCCTATAGCCTCGGAGCTGTCTGGCAGGCCAGACCCTGTTTCAGCTCTTCTGCAAGTTGTCCTCTGACCTCGCGTGTATCCTGAGGATGGGGCCTTTGACTGACTGGGTGTTACCTGGGCTAGTTTCTGTACTGTTTGCAGCCCTATTTCTTTCATGGTGCCTGGAGTGTAGAACCAGTAGTTTACACAGCATGATTGCTGCTATGTTTAGGAAGCAGGTTCTTCGAAGCTTGAAGATTTAATAGTTAATTCTCAATTTCTTTCTTTAGCTGCTAGCCAACTCCTTCCATCAAAATCCCTTTCCCAAACCCTCTTGACAGGAGGATGGAGAATTTGAAGCCAGACTGGGTGACATGACAAGGTCCTATCTCAAAACAAAAGGTTTTCCTTATCCTTTTATTATTATATTATTATTATTATTATTATTATTATTATTATTATTATTATTATTATTATTATTATTATTATTGTTTTGGTTTCCTAAGACAGGATTTCTCTGTGAAACCTTGACTGTCCTGCACTCATTTTGTAGACCAGGCTGCCTTCGAATTCACAACGATCCTCCTGCCCCTGCTTCCCCGAGTGCTGGGATTACAGGCATACGCCTGGCTTTTTCCTCTTTTTGTATCCTCATACTTTTCAAAAGCCTGTTTTCTTTTCCTTATTTCCCTCTTACTCTTTTGAAGGGGTGGGGGAGGGGGATAGTGAGAGCCACTTTTGTGCTTTTCTAAAATGGAAGCCCAAAGAAGTGTTCTAGTAAAATAACCCAGAGTCGTTGGTGAGGCCAGACTCCAGGACCATAGGAAGTGTTTCACTGAGAAAGGAAGTTTTGGAAGAAGAAAATGACAGGGGACCATACATGGAAAGGTGGTGGGAACACATAACTGACAGCAGAGTGGCTCTCCCCTTGTGTTAAGACCAGGGCTCATTGGGAACCTGTCCCTAGAAGTGATGGGGTTTCTTAATCAGCATTTTTCCCAATTAGCAAGACACTCACTGAAGTAAGGAGACATCTTAAGAGGAGAGAAAAGGCTGACGTCCCCTTGGTGGGGAGGCCTGGTGGCACTCAAAGAAAGAATAAGCAGGCTACCAAGATGAGACTTGATAGCCTATGACCATATAGTGGGGGAGGAGATCCCCCTCTGTCATAGACCTAGGGGAGGGGAATAGGGTAAAAGCGGGAGGGAGGAAGGAATGGGAGGATACAAGTGATGGGATAACAATTGAGTTGTAATCTGAATAAATGAATAAAATTAAACAACAACAACAACAACAAAAGAAAAGGCTGAGCCCCTTGGGGCCTTCTGCAGGCTCCCTGTTGGCCCCCAAACCCAGGGAAAGACACAAGCCTCTTGTAACTGGAACCGATTTCCAGAACGTGTTGTGGGCCTCTGGCTCCCCCCGGGCGCCTTTGAAGCCCTGTGATCTCCTTCTAGTCTTTGCTGATGAGAGTTACTTGGAAATGGTTGGAACACGATGACAGCCTGTTCACCTGGATCCAGCTGAGCCGAGTGCTTCACGGGGAGCTCAGAGACTTGCCTGGGTTTGAGAGTCAATTTAGAAATCCTTGAGTTTGTCAAACTATCAGGAAACATTCCAAAGGCAAGCTTCAAAGTGAAATTACCCGCATCCCTTCCTCCTTGAGAGCGTGCTAGCAAATGGAGCTGGAGTCAGCCACACTTTGAAGGCTTAGGGTTCCCCCTGTCAGCCCTGACCCCTGTTCTCCAGAAATGAAAGAGAGAAATATCGAGGTGTTTATATAAAAATACTTTTCCATAATAATGTTTTGCATTGGTATCTTTCTTTTCGCTGCTAAAAGCATTCCTATGACTTCCTTGATCCCCATAGTAATGCAATGTAAACAGTACAGATAATCTGGGCTCCAATTTACAGATGAGGAAGTCAAGATTATGGCAATTATTTTACCTTTCAATAATAACTAAAAACCATGAAACTATGTAAAGGTCTGGTACTTTAAATATGGACATTTCTTTTTTAATGCTACCTCATAAATTTTAGATAAATTGATAAAAGAAAGCCCATGGAAATGTAAATCTAGTTTAAGTGTCCTTTAAAAAACGTCTTCTTAGTTTCTAAATCCAAAAGATACTCAGAAAAAGATTATGTGGTTATGTGTTTTCCCTCCCCAGTGCCAAGTGTGAGGCAGGCTCTTTAAATCATTCAAGACAGCTAAGAAAATCTCCTATTTTTAAGTTTCCCAAGAGAGGAAGATTCCTCAACCCCTATGGGTAACTTTTTTCCTGGTGTTTAACATTTCTCAAAGTCAGGAAATTCTTTCTCGTGTCCTAAATCCCTGATGCTGTGACTGGAGCCGGTTTCCTCCCGGTTGGTCCTCCGTGGAGATGCTGAACAGCTGTCTGCCTCCCTCCTCAACACAGGGGATCATTTCAAAGAGAAGGCTGCTAAGTTGCTCTGCAGCCTGGTCTTCCATGGCCTCAGTAATCCCTGTGCCTTTCACTGGTTCCCATAGATCTCATTTTTCCAGCCCTTTAACCGTGCCTCTGCCTTCTCCCACATAACTCAGAGCTGCTGTTGAGATGATGGGCAGAGAGAGTGAAGGACATTTACTCTGGCCCTGAGGGAATCTAAAAGCAAGCATAAACATGGCTCCTCCTCTGCCCTGGCTAGCACCTACTTCTCACTTGGATAATGAAAGTGGCCCTTGGAAATCAGTATTCTCTGGAAACTGGATGGGTTAATTAATGAATGAAATACTAAAAAGCCTCCAGAATTATAACAAGGTAGTTGACAGAATCTTTTTAGAATTTCTCTGTCTGTATCAGGTGTACCCACTTCTTTGTAATGAGAAAGACTCCACAGCTTTCTCAGAAGTGATCAGAAAATAACTAACTGGGGTCTTTTTTCTGGGGTGGAAACTTCTAGAACTTTACTGGCTCATTTACTATGTACATGTTTTGTTTGTTTGTTTTCTTTAATACAAAATGGCTATCCACTATGACACACACAGACTGTGGTAGCTTAGTAAAAAGCTCAAGGAGTGGGGCTGGAGAGATGGCTCAGTGTTTAAAAGTACCTCCTGCCCATCCAGAGGTCCTGAGTTCAATTCCCAGCAACCACATGGCGGCTCACAACTATCTATAATGCAATTTGATCCCCGCTTCTGTAGAGAAAGCACTCATATGTGATAAATTAAAAAAAAAAAAAAAAAAAAAAAAACCCTCAGTGAGTGGCACTATTAGGAGGTGTGGCCTTTGTGGAATTGGTGTGGCTATGTTGGAGGAAGTATGTCACCATAGGGGCGGGCTTTGAGGTTTAAAAATGCTCAAGCCAGGCCTCTCTCTCTCTCTCTCTCTCTCTCTCTCTCTCTCTCTCTCTCTCTCTCTCTCTCTCTCTCTCTTTCTCCTGCCTGCTCATGCAAAAGTATAACTCTCAGCTCCCTCTCCAGCACCATGTCTGTCTGCACACCGCCATGCTTCCTGCTACAATGACCATGGACTAAACCTCTGAACTTGAAGCCAGCCCCAGTGGAATGCTTTCCTTTGTAGAAGTTGCCCTGGGCCTGGTATCTCTTCACAGCCACAGAAACCCTAACTAAAACACAGGCTTTACACAGTTCCGTGATTTTCATCCTGTATTTCACATTTAGCCATTAACACAGCACATTATTATGATTAAAAAAAAAAAAATCACACTGCGATTAAGAGCAAGATGTCAAACAGTTGTAAATAACAGCAAAAACTGTGAGATGACTTTGAACTTTCTTGATGTTCTTGCTGAATTCCTTGAGAAACCCCTGCAGGTGTTCCTGGACCAGGTCAGGACGCCATACCGAGGACAAAGTGATGGGAAGGGCCCATCAAGCAGTGACACTAGCAGGCTAGGCTTGTGGTACACCAGCAAGGTTCTCTGGGCACACAGGGGGCCTGGAGACCTTTAACAAGAGAACGGAAAGAGTAACATGGTGACTGCGAAGGGATGAAGTTGGCACCTGACAAAAATCTGAAGATTGAAAATACCGGCATTGCATTTGGAGTAAGATAATTGAAGAGAAATAAGTGAACTGTAGAAGGTCTCAAGATAAGTGGTCAGAGTGATACCTACTGGCCTCATTAGTCATCGGTAACTCATAGCAACATGCTGTGCCTGACATATATCCTTTTCATTTATTTAGTCAGAAAGTGTTTGTGAAAGCCTTTTGAACACGTGCCACACTGAACCCCAATTTTTGTTGTGGAAAGGTGGTTGACAAAGAAGATAAAAGGTTCTTGGTTTTGTTCTTTAAAGAAATATCTATTCATAAAACCTATTCACAAGGTCACCAAGTGACCTTTCCCCAGGCAGGAAACAGTGACTTACTTGTTTATTTTCTTCATTAGGACCAAATGACCCTTTTCAAATAATGTTGTCTCATTTCCCCAGCCCCTTGGGCTCCTCCTCAGGGGGTTCAATAAGAAGGAGAATGCTGGGGTTGCTAGCAACAACCTGAAATCTAATTCTCCATCCCTGTCAAGACTAACTGTAGGGGACCAGACTGAAAGATGAGCCTCCTAGTTCTTGCTGCTGGAGCTCCTGTTATAGCAAACATGGAACAATAATGCTAAAAAGGTCCTATAAACCAGAAGGGAATGCTTCAGGTACCGCTCACACCTCAGGACCTAAGTCACTAGGTATGAGAGAGAAACCCCACAACCTTAGGGAGGCCTCATCCTGCCATCTGGCTCTTGGATTGTTTCAAGCATTGACTGCCACAGGAACTTGTCTGAATTACTTCTATTCTCATGAGAATTCCACAGGCTTTTCAAAACCGAGGTAGATACTGTGTGTAAGATTTTTAGTGTTGCCTATGTGATTCTCTCTCTCTCTCTCTCTCTCTCTCTCTCTCTCTCTCTCTCTCTCTCTCTCTCTCTCTCTCTCTCTCTCACACACACACACACACACACACACACACACACACACCATTCTGTTCTTGGTTGTTCCTTATCTTTGGTGGGGAAGGTGTTCTTTCCTCAAATGGTTTCTTTATCCCTGACCCACTTCTGCCTATAGCCATTGCCCATCATTTTATCACCTAAATAAGTATTTGGATTTTTTATCTAAATTCACATGAATAAAAACAGTACAGTGTAGAGAAGAGGACATGGGTTATTTTGTACTGGATCAACACCACGTTATTTAACTTGCATAGTCAGACCTACTTAGAAGTCCTGGCATATGACCCCAACAACCTTTACTTTCTATATATACCGTTGTGTTGTTGTTGTTGTTGTTGTTGTTATTTCATTTCATTTGTTTTGTTTTTCTCCACTATGCTGTGCTTGCGTACATAAATATCATCTGGGTAAGCCCAGAATGTCAGTGCACAATTTTGATGGCTGAAAAAGAATGATACCAAACTGTCTGATGGAGAACGAAAAAAAAAAAGATGAAGTCAGTTGATTGGAAAACACTGTTTTTAAGCCACACATCCCTTTAAACTTTACCCTTAAGTGATGTGTGTCTTTCCTTAGGTCTTGGAAAAGACTCAATGTGGTCTTTCCTATCTTAAGGCAAAAGGCAGCTAAGAATACACCAAGTCTTTCTTCTTCTTCTTCTTTTTTTCCTTCCTTAAATCTCAGATCAAAGCAAGAAGAAAATCCCTGGGGTTCAGGGCTCCTGGGGTGCTGGAGTTTAGAGTCAAATCTCTTCATAATTTTCTTCTCCAGGCACTTCCAGGGGAAAAGCATTTAGTCATCGTACAAGTGAAAGACTTGTTTGGGTTTGACCTGCTAATTCTCCCTGAGTTAAACTGCATGTGAATAAAGAACCCTTTAAAGTAGGTCCAGGCTCAACCAGGAAATGTAAGCTCATTAAAGAAGAAAGACGCTGAATAGGATCCCCTCCACCATCCTTAAAATGTTCTGAAGATAATAAGAAGTGACTTTTCAGCCTAACTATACATGGTTTGGGGGTGTGAAAGTTATAGGAAATAGCCTTTGGAATAGAAAAACAGGATCTTGGATTAAAAAATAATAATAAAATGTCCTTTCTTTCCCTTCCAGGTTTAACAGTGACTTGGAAACTCATTTTTAAAATTATGTTTATGTTTTTAAAACTTTGAGATTATAACTATGTTTTTCCCTTCCCTTTCTTCCTTCCCATATAGGCCTCTTTGCTGTCTTCCTAATTCATGGCTTCTTCTTCCACTAACTGTTGTCACCCACATATATGTATATACATATCTATTCCTAACTACAACCTGCTCAGTCTGTACAATGTTACTTGTATGTGTGGTTTCAAGGCTCACCGTTGGGAATTAAACAGCCAATTGATACCCTCCTCCTTGGAGAAGGTTGTTTCCCTGCTCTCGGCGTTCCTTGGTTGGTTGTACTTGTTTGTGTAGGGTTGAGGCCTCATGGACTTTTCCTCGGCTGCTTTGCATGTCTATTGCTTTCATCCTTGTTCAGTTCATGTTTGGGCAGTTATGTTGGTGAAATTTTATGGATGTTGCTCCTGACACATTTCAATAGAATGAGAAGGAAAATTCTGTATGTTGTTGCTAAAACACCCATTGAATTCCATCTGCCGGCCTTAAATTTACATATAAACATGACTTAGCTACCCGGTTACTCTTTCGAGTGTCGTAAGAAGTGTATCTGAAATAGTCAGCTTACAAAGAGAAAAGGGAAGATTTTGGTCCAGTTCGCCCTGTTGCTTTTGAGTCTGTGGTGAGGAAGAACAAAACACTCACAATGATGAGGATACAGACCAATATGTTGAAGGGGCGGAGGGTGGAGAGAAAGAGAGAGGAGATGGGAGAGAGAAGAAAGGAGAGAGGGAAGAGAAAGAGAAGAGAGAAGGGAGCAGGGAAAGAGAGAGAGAAAGAACAGAGAGACTGGAGACTTGGGTACTGCTTTCCTGCTAAGAACATAGCCCCACAGACCTGAGGACTTCCTCCTACCAGGCCCGACCTCTTAAAATGTTCACCACCTCCAGGTAGCCCCAAGCTGGGGACTGACTATACCATCAACAAATGGTCTTTGAGAAACATTTAAGTTCAAAATCAAAGCAGTGACATCCTCACTTCCTTTCTTTGTGGTAGCTTTTACTCAATACAATCCCACTGTTGCCAGTTCCCAATCTTGCTGGCAAAGCATCTCTGAGCCCTCCATGCATCCTGATCTCCCGCTGAACACATTAATAACTGTCCCTTCCTTAACAATTTGACCCTACTTAAAGACCAAAGGTGTGTGTTCTGCACTTCGCATTACAATTTAGAATAAGGGCACAAGCATGCTTTCTGGGTCCCTGATCTCAAGGCTGCACCCTACCTGGAATTTAGGCTGGGAGGAGCATGGAATGTGGGCATAGAGCAGAATGGAATTTGCTTTTGTGTTGTGACTTTATACAAGGCTTTATCTCAAAGGCCGGTTGTCTGGTAAGATGGAGATTACATCTAGACCCCTCCTGTCTTCTCCTGTCATCATCTTCTGCTTGCATGTAGGGAAACTACTGGTTCTCCGTTCTTTGATCTCTTTCAATTCAAGAGGAAAGTAAGAAGGTAGGTAGCAGACAGAAGAGCTATGATGCCTGGATTCCCCCCCCCACTCGCTTACACACACACACACACACTCCTTTTCAGGAAGACATTAGATTTCCTGAGGTTTTTAGAAATGGCGCCACATGCCTTTAATCTTACTCAGCCCTTGGGAGGCAGAGGCGGGAGGTTCTCCGTGAGTTAAAGGTCACATAGTGAGCTTCAGCCCCTCCAGGGATGGAGAGATGGAGAAAAGAAATGTTTATGAGATAGCTGTGAAGAATGTTAAGACGCTCAGAGAACACATTGTAGATGGTTTATAAGGCACATATTTAAGACAAGACTATTCTTGTTTCAAGGGACAGCCATCATATTCAAACTATTTTAACAAAAAAAAAAAAAAAAAAAAGGGAAATTTGTTGGCTTATAAGTAGAGGTCCCCATGGTGTATCCAAATGCTTTATATTGTGCCTGGGTCCACAGGCTCACATTCATTTGTTTTTCCTCTCCAAGCCGTGTCACGTGATCTCCCATAGCTGCAAAGAATCCTAAGAAGTCGAGTTTGTTTGATTGGCATATTGTGAGCCTGAACAAAAGCTGGCATTGGCCACTTTGGAGCCTGGAGGCTGTGGCAGTGTTTCCATAATCTGCTTCACGGTATCGTGAAGATTGAAGGTGATGTTTATGCTGAGTGCCTAATGCGGAAGGCACATGAGAGTAGGCCCCTTTGCAGCATGCCTATTAGGGTGTTTCATCCCTCACACGATGTGGGAGTACCCTCTGAACAAAAACCTCAAGCGCGTTTGGGTCAGGTCTGCAGGGCACTCTGGCTCCTTCCATCAGCACTCTTGAGCTCTTTTCCTAAGCCTGGGGAAAATCACATGTCTGTGCCTCAGCCTCTTTTCCTGAGGGTGCTCTCCTGGGTGCAGAAACACGGGTCTGCCAAGACCTCTGCTGGCTTCAGAGCCCTGACTCATACTCTGGGCTCGTCTACATCTGAATCAAATAACATATCGATAAAATACCTTGTCAAGCTCCACCGCAGTTCTCTGCCACGCAGTTCTCTTTACACCCCTGCTTCATAATTAAAATGGAAAGAACACAAGCCCGCTGGACCTGTCATTAGAGTACAGCATAGAAGGAATGTCATGTCTGATTCCTGGGCCTAGGCCCATATGCTGGCAGGGTCCTGGGGCCTTTGTTCCATGCTGTGATTCAACCTCCTCCAATTTCTTATCATGCAAAATAAGTAAGTCTCTCTCTCTCTCCCTCCCTCCCTCCCTCTCCCTCCCCCCCCCCCCCCCCCCGTATGTGTGTATGTCTGTATGTTACTGTTTTCTCTTGCTGATGAGCTGGAGAAAGCCTTGTGGTAGGGTGAGTGTGTGTAAACAACACTTAGGAGAAAAGAATGACCAGGGAAGGAAATTAGAGTCCCCTATGTTAGTGAGAAGAATGCATCCCTTCAGATGGTCATCCGGGTGCTCCTTATGCATACGGTGGTAGAGCTTATTCAGAATATCTTGCTGCTTATGTTTTTAGAGTACACAGAGAGCTAGGAAAGAGAAGAAAGAAAGGCACACATACATATTTGAGGAGCTCTTTATCTCTAGTGTAAGCTGTATACCACTGAGTCACAGGTCAGTCTCCTGGCACTAGAGTGTACAATTAAATCAGGAAGCTGTCAATCTCCTAAATCTGGCTAGATACTGCTTGTTCTTATAACACGAGAGAAAGATGATTTTTCCACATTTATCTTCAGCTTTCTGTCCTTCCAAATCCCCAGTGGAGTCAGAATTCAATCTGCCCAAAGGACAATGACCCTTTGTCACAGCTCATGGAGAGAAGCCGTCTCCTGCAGGCCAAGGTTCATTGCATCCTTTATAAGAGGGGAAGGCAGATGTAACAATCTGTGGTTTTGAGAACATCACAACTGCAAAATCTTTTTGTGCCTTCCAAAACCCTATCTGGCCAGTTTTCAGGTGTTAGATATGGCAATGTGGGTAGCAAGGAGGGGTACAACCAAGAACCAGGAAAGCTATGCAAGATGGTTCGTGTGATGTACTTTAGTCTAGATTGTTATTGTGTCCAATGGCAGGAGCCATGCTCAAACTATGTTAATGAAAAAAAAAAAAAAAAAAAAAAGAAGAACTAAGGAAAAATGTTGCCTTGTACATGGAGACTCCAAAGGTCAACCCACATGCTGTAGGCGGTGGCTGCCTCCATGGGTGCACTGCATTTGGTTTTCTCTCCATCTTTAAGTTCTGCGGACCCTTTACCTGGCTTCATTCGCAGCTGAGCGACCTCCATAAGATAGCCACTGTTACTTTATGTTGCCTGTCTGAGCAATCTCATGGAAAGTGTGTTAGTTACCTATTGAAAAAAAAAGTGCAACAATCACAAACCCCATAAGAAATACTTAATTTCTTATCCACATGGGGGCTGCTGGGAAGTTTTTCTTTGATTGAGACAGCAGAGCTGTTCCATCTGTATTCATTCCTGGCCATAGATGAAGGGATGATGTTTCTCCAAGGAGGCTCTTTTCAAGTCAGAAGCAGAGGTACAAATGAGCAAGTCCCAGTGTACAAGCCTCCTTTGACCCCAGCTTGTATCAGGCTTACAACTATCTCATTGGCCAAAGTAAGCCCTGGAGGCAAGTCCAAAGTTGCGGGGCAAAGAAGTATATGCCAGATGTTTATTGGAGGAATCCTATAGTTAAATTGCAAAAGGCATAGACATAAGGAGGAGAGATTAATAATTCAAACACATAAGACATCTCTTTTCCATGGCCAGTTACCCATCTCAGGTGCGTACATTTAAGCTTGTTTGAAAAACATAGCCATCTTAAAACTAGTGTCTAGGATGTAAACTGAGAACTCCAAATGGTCAGCTGGGGTGATCCAGCACATTCTATGGAGATGATTGGCAGTGCATTATAAATGATAGCATCTGCAAACCATATGGCATGCAGGAAGAAACACTCAGAGAGGAGATAGGAGAAAACATGTGTAGCAGTGAAGATTCCTGCCTGTCACTGTCTATTTGTCACTAGGAGAGAGAAGGAATCTAAGCAGTCATATGTAGTAGGGTCCTTACTTCTTGACCTTGCAATGTGTTGGGCCACACAACAAACTGAGGATGCACATGCCTGGGATTCTGTCTCCTTGACACTAATGCTATGTTGTGGATCTCCACACCTGTGTGTTTACATGTATACATGATATCCAATGGCTTGGATGCTGTTTATTCCCAATGGGTTAATGTGTTGGAGCTTTGACACCCAGTATAGTGTGGCTGAGTAGGTGGATCTTCTAATAGTTGAGGTGGTTAGGTCACTGGATGCTCTACCCTCAGAAAGAGTTAATATGGTCCTTTCAGGGCCCTACTTACTTACCGCCCCCCCAATTCTGATTGTTAGAAAGGAACAACTGGCCCTCCCATATGATCTCTACTTTTATAAGTGCACCTACTGTGATTTACAATGACATGATAAAGCAGGGAGGTCCTCATCAAAGCCTAACAAACAGTGGTACCAGGATCTAAGTGCTCAAAGAATGTGAGCTATAAAATATGTAGCTTAGCCTCAGGAATTTTGTTATATCAATGGAAAGTAGATCAAGGGATGCATGTACAGCCAGGCAGTGTGGCACACGCCTATAATCCCAGCACTTGGGAGGCAGAGACACAGCTATGTGAGTTCGAGGCCAGCCTCATCTACAGAGTGAGTCCAGGACAACCAAGGCTACAAAGAGAAACCCTGTCTTGAAAAAACCAAAGAGAGAGAGAGAGAGAGAGAGAGAGAGAGAGAGAGAGAGAGATGCATGCACATGCATGTATTCATATAGATGTAACCTGTTCTTTGTGATTCTAAATATAAAGTTGGTATTAAGTATAAAGTTGTTACTATTAGAACATAACAAATTAGGCTCAATTTTAATGAATGAAAACAATGGAATTTATTTTATTTGTAAACCTACAATTTGGGCCTGGCAGATACCATTTACCAACAAATATCAGCTCAAAGGCAGTGGTTGAATCATATGAGGAGTCACTTAGAGATTATGGAAAGCACATTGCTTTCTATGCCCTACCCTTGAAGATCTTATAATGTCATCTTTATTGTAGTCTGTTCATCAAGATGATCAGGAACAGTCCAAATATGTTTCAGGAAAAGATATAGTCTCTCCATCATTAAAAAAAAAAGTATCACTTAATACTTTATTGCCTTAGTTAGGGTTTTTATTGTTGTGATAAAGGTCATGACCAAAAGCAAGCAGGAGAGAAAAGGGTTTATTTTATCTTACAATTCTTAGGCCATCCTCTATCACCGAAAGAAGGTAAGTCAGGGCAGGAGCCTAGAGGCAGGACCGTAAAGGCAGACAGCCGGAAGCAGGAACCTGAAGACAGGGCTGAGGAAGAAGCCAAGTGAGAAATAGTGATTATTGCCTTGATCATGACTTGCTCAGCCTGCTTTTTATACAACCCAGGACCAATTGCCCAGGGTTGGCACCATCAGTAGATAGGCCTTCAAGGTCATATCAAACATGACTAATCAAGAAATTCCCCAGTGCTTACCCACAGGCCAGTCTGATGGGGGAGTTTTCTCAACTTAAGTTCCCTCTTCGCAAATGATTCTAACTTGACCAAACAAAACAAAACATCTAACAAGGATTACAGTATTTTTCTTGCACATATCATTGCATTGTACTTTATGCATATTCACCCCCATGACCCTCTGTCTCATGTCTTTTTCATCCTTTAGCATTCTACAGTTTAGTAGAGACATTGTTACAATGGAGTTTATGGGATGCAAACAGAGTGTAGCTGTTTATTATGTACAAGACAGTTGGCCATTGTCATGTCTCCTTCCTGCTTTAATTTGAACAAAATCTGGCATTTGAAGTCACTCAAATGACAGTTAATATTCTTATTAAAATTAATTGGCTAAGGAATTTTAACTAAGCCCTTTATTCCATCTAGACCTTAGTTTCTCTCTCTCTCTCTCTCTCTCTCTCTCTCTCTCTCTCTCTCTCTCTCTCTCTGTCTCAGCATTTTGCTGGCATGTCGATCTGTGTGCCATATGCTTGCCTGGTGCCCACGAAAGCCAGGAGATGGCATGAGATTCCCTCAAACTAAAGTTACAGCTGGATGGAGCCCTGCCAAGGATGGGGATGTTGCCTAAACTAGTTCTTGTAGAAATTAAAAGAAGTGGTTTTGGTAAGGTTCCCAACCAGCAGAACTTCATACTCTCTCTTATTTTCCAAAACATGTGGATCTATGACCACAGCTTTTCTCTGGATATCAAGACATTTGGGATGCCATATCCCATGTGAGCCTGGAACTGGCATCTGACCCTAGCACACAGGCTGATGTCCTTGCATTCTATAGACCTTTTAATCGAAGCCAACAGATTTAAACTTAATAAGTAGCTAAGGGACATAGTGAGGTATTGAGAGTTAAGTTTAGTTTAATAAAAGGTTATTATAAGAATCAGCTCAAAATTAAAAATAGTTTTAATCCTAAAAAATTCTATGAAAACATAGATGTCAGGAAGAAACAATGTGCAGCTGCAAAGATGGCTTGGCAGTTATGAGCACTTGTTCTTGCAGAATAGCCAGGTTCAGTTTCCAGTACAAACAAGGAGGCTCAGACCCACCAGTAAGTCCAGTTTTGGGGAATCTAATACTTTTTTGGGCCTCCATGGTCACTAAGTATACATGTGGCACACATACATACATGCAGGCAAAACATTGATACACATAAAATAAATAAGTATTTAAGTAATGTTTAAAAAAAAACCAGTTTTTCCAAATGAAGTCATAATCTAAATGTTTTCTTTCTAATACTTCTGTTTGATTTGTATGAGTTAATACAAAAAATGCTGTTTGTTGGGCCAAACATGTATTTTGGGGTTTTGTTATAAGCCCCCTACAAAGAGCCTTTCTTTTGAGACTTCTCAAATTATCTTCTTCTCAACAGATACAATTTTCTGTTAAGGAAGATAAAAATCTTTTTGCCAATTACATTCCAGGGTACCTCCAAGTTTTAATAAGAAATTGCATTCTGCTCTAAAAGGCTAACCAAAGAAACATGGCCATTCTTTCCAAAGACCAAGTAGGACCTTTAGAAAGCCTGCAGTCAAGGCCATAGCTCATTGCCTGGGCCTCTGGTTTTGGAAACCAAGGTTCCCCATTTATAGTCCTTACCCAGTTGGTTCAGGCCTAGAAGACATCAAGAGAAAAATGATGGTTGCTTTGAATCAACGTAAGATTTGTATTTAGAACCTAAAGAGAGATATTCTAGAAAACAAAATACACTCACTGACTTTTTAACCTCTTCAGATAGACTCCATGTGTTAACCAACACTTCAATGGGGAGTAAGAGATGATCAGTATAGTTGAGAAGGAACTCGCCTTATAAAGTGGTCTAGATAGGCGCCTCTTCTCTCTCTAGCAGGAAAGCAGGGGTTCCTGGGGAGGCTGGCTAGCTGTGAAATGACATGCATTCAGAAGAAGTGCTTTCCAGATATCCCTCAACAACTTGTTTGCCTCCTGAGGTGTGAAATTTAATTACCCATGTTAGACATGCATATGTAACCACATAGTTTTCTGTTCAGTCTTTCAAAATGTAAGGACAGGATCCCAGTTACAGAAACAGCTTTGACACCAGAGATTTGTACAGAAAAACATTTACTGGCGGAGTAAACTGCTAGTGAGTATTGATTTTCCTTTTGCTGCCCTTTGGTGATGTTGGGCATCCACTTGTTCTCCGGCTTTGCTTGTTATGTTGACCAATGTGTTTTTATTAAGCCCTCATCTTGCTAAGGTCTGCTATAGAATTCATCCTAATCTTTGGCCAATCCTATTCTTTGCTGCTTCTCATAGAACATGAATCTTCCTCAACCTCTGAGCGAGAGCACACCCTTCCCCAAGATTTTTCAATCTCAGTTCCATTGCTCTTGAAAAAAGGTGACCAGGAGTGAAAGTGAGATGCCACACAAGGACAGAGGTGCACTACTTCTTCAAGAGGAAGCCAATTAGGTGTGAAATGACCAGTCATATTTTCAGCCATCTCCTCGCTTTTCTGAAGGAGATGGAAATGTCACTCTAGGGTAATGGTTTTGTTCTTAGGGAAAGCTGAAGTTAGTTTCAAACTGGCTGCTAGTGACCATTGGAGCAAAAGGACAGAAGACTTTACCCCACTGGAAAGTGTTGATATCCATTTGAAATATGGTTGCCAAAGCTTTTTGGAAGATCCAGTCTGATTATTAGAATAAACATATTCTAATGTGTAGTACATGCACAGTACTGGAGACTGTGTGCACAGAACAGAGGGTAGATGACCAGGGGATAGAACAGTAAAGGGAATACTGTGCCAGTGACTACTTGCAGGTTCATGAAATGGTTAATTTAGTTCCCCCAAAGCCTTTAAGAGTGGCAACTGCTATCATGGTCATTTTATAGAGGACACAGAACCTTGGAAAACTGTCCTATAACTGATTGAGCCAATGATTTTAGCTTTGTTGTCTTCCACACTTTTGGGTCTTTTGTTGGAAATTCATTCTTTTGATTTAATACACCAAAATAATTTTATGAGCATGTTACCTTTCCTTTTACAGGTGAAAACTAAGTCACAGAAAGGTGAGATAACTGCTTCAAGTCCACATGTGTGAGAGATCAGGCCCAAACCCAGATCTACCAGATACGTCAAACAGCCTTTCTTAGCACAGAACTCTGGAGGCGGTGCATGGGACCCTCTGTCCCCTCCTGGTCCAGAGCAAGTGTGACTTTACCAATCAGTATCTTGCCCAAGGCAACAAGTAAAGTCCTAAGGTGCCTGCCACTCAGGGCTTCCATCTCTCTCAGTTTCTTGCTTTCCTGTCTTTGGACTTCTTTAGCACTTGGCTGGATCACACCTTTGGCATTTTAATCACCACTCTGCCTTCTTGGGAAGCTCAAATTGCCTTGTTAGTTCTTAGAGGAAGCTGAGTTTGTAAGCAATTGCTGAGTCCAACAACAGTGTGTTCTCAAAGATCAATAATGCCAGAAAAGCCGGGAGGCAAGTAGAATGTAATGGTCTGAAGTCAGTGTAGGCATGCCCTCCACCCTGCAGCATCTACCATCTGTCCTCCATTTATTCTTTTCTGTTGTTGTTTTTGTTGTTGTTGTATTTTTGTTTTAAGATGGAGTCTCACTATGTAGCTAGGACTAGCCTGGAACTTACGACCTTGGACGTGGGTATCACCATCCCCTAACCCCCTTCATCCACTCTTTTTTTTAAGTATCACATTTATTTGTTTACTGAGGTTAGGCAATATGCTACAGCAAGTCCTTGGACATTCAAGGACAACATGAAGATTTGGATCTCTCTTTCTACCGTGTGCTTCCCACTGTTAGAATTTCAGGTCATCTGGTTTGGTGGCGAGAGTTCTTTGGCCCATAAGTATCCTGCAAGCCCTCTCGCCCACTCTTGGCAGATTACCCCATCAATATCAAAGTCTCTACATCCCACAAAGAGGGACCCCTCAGATGTTAAGGAGAGGTGAGAACTCAATCTCTTTTGATAGGGGCTCACCAAGTACAGCACTAATGTATGATGCCTCACAGAAATTCATTAGCGGGATCTCACAGGTGTGAGAACTTAATATCTAGGATATTAAATAACTTTCCTAGAGCCTGGAACGAATACCATGGCATTTTGTTCACTTCCGGTACTTCATTGAGCAGCACGGGATCCCAAGCCTGTCCAGCACCGAAGTCTGCCTTCTTTCTAGGACAACACTCCTGAAGTCAATGAATGCCACAGGTCATTTTCTACCTCTCTGCCTTGTCATTTAGGGACAGTTATCTATGTCGTCTATTCATAATTTCCATTCTGTCTGGAGGACTTTCCCGTGAGGGAAATGACCAAGAGAACAAAAGCCCTGCCAGTCACCCACCCTTTCTTTTGCTTTCTGTTGTCATGGAGAATACAGTTGTCAGCCTTTGCTTGCAGTCAGTGCAGTTTAATTTTTCCAACCTGCTAACTGGAGTCCATGTGTGGCTGCTCCAGTGACCAGCAGGACAAAAGGCTGCAAATCATCCCTATAGAACATTCATCGAAGGCCTCTGCACCGTAGAACCCTTCTCTCAATTAGAGAGCTGTCTCGGGAGTAATGTTCTCTCTAAAAATCATGATATACACAGCTCTATAAATCGATAGAAGACTTGTGACGATTAAACTTAATTGATACTGAATTTAGAGAAATGTGTTTCAATCATGTTGCCATTTTATTTGAAAATTAGTTTCTGGAATTACCTCTCCTCTTCTCTTGACATCTGAGGACATGTAGTGCCCTAAAGTGACATATCTATGAGCCAAGGGAAACAGCTCTGAGCAGAAGGCCTCAGAACAGAGCAAACAAACAGGAGGTGTTTCCTGATGCTATGTACAAGTAGACAGAAAACTCAAAATAAAAGCTCGTTGTAAGTAAAATCAGAAGCAAATTTGTTTTCTACCCTGCAGCACTCTATAGCGTGTCAAATTGGGAAATGGCCCCCAAGGATGATGCTAGGGAAATAATTAACTTCTTGAGTATGTTTTCAGATTTGAGTAAGCTTTCCTTGAGATCTTTGTCAGCGAGAATGCTAAGGAGCTGAGGTTGGTGACTGCCTGTGAAAAATGCCAGTGCTAAAGAAAGTGAGGGCTAGAGATGTGTCAGTGCCTCAGAGCACTGGCTGCTCTTCCCGAGGAGGCTGGGTCCATTCTTAGAACCCACATGGTGGCTCACAATCACCTGTAATTCTAGTCCCATACTCATTTCTGGCCTCCTTAGGCACTGCATGCATGTGGTGCATAGACATGCATGTGAGAAAACCACCAAAACATAAAAATAAAAACAAATGAAAAAAATTTAAAGGAGAAAGCAAAGACGGTGTATAGTTAGGGCATTCTCATGGCATGTGTTCAAACGTGAACAGAAGTCACAAGCCCCATTGTATGAAATGCCTTCCTTCTACATGGTCACATTATCTAACCTAAAGCCATCAAGGAAGCAATTTGAAAAGGTACTTAAAAGTCCACAACTTGGATTTTAAACAGGTGTATCCACTACAGAAATCAATGTAGACGGCTCTCAAAAAGCTAAAAATAAGTCTACTATTTGACCCAGAAGAACAACTCCTTGGTGTATTTATCCAGCTTCACAGATGCTTGCTCAGCCACAATCACTGCTGTTGTATTTACAATAGCTAGAAAGTGGAAGCAGCCTAAATGCCCTATGACCAACAAGTGGATAATAAGCATGTGCTACATCCACACCACGGACTACTATTCAGCTGTGAAGAAAAATGAAATCACGAACTTTGCAGCTAAAAGGATGAAACTAGAAAAGACCATACTGAGTGATGTAATCCAGACCCCAAAAGACAAACCTCACTTGTTCTCTCTGGTCAGAGTCTCTCAACCCCAGATCTTCAGATGTATATATTCTCGAATAGTTGCAGAGAGCAGGAAAAGTAGAAAGGAAGTGTGGCCAGTGTATGAGGTGGGGGGAACATAGAGAGGGAAATAGCTGGCTACAGGCGATCTGATGGGGAAATGAGAAAAGAGAGGCTCTGGGCGGAGAGGGGAAAGAGGGATAAATTAAGAAGAATAAGGGTGGAGCATAAAATAACAGTAAAATGTCTGGAAAAAAGTCATACTATTAATTATTTGCAAAATTCCATTATATCTATATCTGTGTATAAATATACATATATAGTTTAAATAAATGTTTTTCATTTGGGATGGAGAGATGGCTCAGAGGTTAAGAGCACTGTCTGCTCTTCCAAAGGTCCTAAGTTCAATTCCCAGCAATGACATGGTGACTCAAAACCATCTATACTGGGATCTAATGCCCTCTTCTGCCATACAGGTATACCTGGATAGAACACTCTTATACATAAAATAAGTACATAAATATAAAACAATGTCTCATTTGACCTGACAATGCTCCCACTAAAAGCCAGAGACAATCTAACAGAAGGTCCAACACCAGCCATAAGAAGCCTTGTTTTGAGTTGATCAGGTTGTCCACAAGACTCTCAAAATGTTACAGGCTATTGCTGTTGCCCTTGGTTGCCCTCTGAGAGCTGAAAGGTAAGTTCCTATTGTTGAAGATACCATGCACTTCAAATACAGGGCTCAGAGGCCCCTGATTAAGAACTGACTGAGCACTTCCTCCATGAAGACTAGCTTTCATGACAGATGGAGCCATGCAAGCCTACAGACAAGGGAAACAACCAACAATCTTACCTAGTTATGGCGTCATTGCATCACAGCAACAACCACCCTTAGGGTGCACTAGTGGCACCCACACCATGGCAGTAACCAACAGCTCTCTAATTGGACTTAAGACACACTCCACAAGAGAGAAATTATGCCTGAGACTTGAAACCTAGACGCCAACACTGGAAATCTTGGAGAACCTATAACTGCCACGTTACAAACCAGCATAATTCCTAATGCATACTAAATACTTGCTCTTATACCTAAGGATAAGTATAATTCTCACTCCTCATGACAGAAACTTATCTCTGCAAGGGACAGAGACCCCTACAAATAAACCACAGCCAATCAAAATGCAAAGTTGTGGAACCCAGTCCCAACTGATACATCAACAAAACCTACTCACATTTAAGGCCAAGGGAAGATTTCACAGCAAGGTGGAAAAACTGCAAGAGCCAGAGGATCAGGGAGTTTTGCTGTGAGATTGTGTCTTACTCATAAAATATCCCCAACATGACTGCCTAGACATAAACAGAATAAGAAAGACAGCCATAGACATGCTAAAGGCTCAGCAGGCCTCTGCCCTACACAAATGACAACAGGAAACTATGAAATTCAGAGAGCAAGAGAAATCATCTTTCTCAGGGAAGAGGGTACCAATTGCTTATCCAATACCAAATGGTCAGCCCTAAAAACAGACATCAAGTACCTTATACCAACTGGGAAGTTTATATTTGGCAATATATATGTACATACATATACATATATGCATGCTATAACACTTAATGGGAAAAAAGGCTATGAATTTGAAAAAAAAAAAGAGCAAAGAAGTGTACATGAGAGGGCTTGGAGGGAGGGAGGGAAGGGAGGGGAGAAATGATTTAATTATATTATAATCTTAACAATAAAAGAAAAGGTGTCCAAAAATCCACAACTGCTTGCATCTAAGGTACCCAAATGCATTTATTTTATTACCACATTCCGAATGCATTCATGGAAGATAGAAAATTTGCAGAAAAAAAAGATCTGGTTTTCTTTTATTGAACAAAATAATAAACCCATGAGAAGTATGTTTTCCTCAAAACCTTCTGCAAATGCATTATGCATATGATAATATTTTCCCAAATGGGCTGTACTTATGCGTCTCATAAAGGCCGTTCTAAACATATGGTTCTTCTATCTCTTCTTACTGTCTAGAAATGCTATCTTATCCATGCCAGGTGTTGTTGATGTCACAAAATGGTGCTTTCTTCAAACCTCGTTTCTCTGAGAATTAAAATAGGTGAGCGAGAATCATTGACTTTCTCCTTTAGCTTTCTCTCATTTTTCTTTAACCCCCTTTTTTTTCTTTTTAAAAAATATTTAGTTAGTTTTATGTGTATGTTTGTGTGCTCAACTATGTGTATATGCACTATCTTTATGCAGGAGCATGCAGAGGTCAGAGGTCATAAGAGGCATGGGATCCCTGTGGACTGGAATTATATACAACTGTGAGCTGCCATGTGGGTGATGGGAACCAAACTTGGGTTATCTGCAAGGACAGTCAGCGCTCTTAACCACTGAGCCATCTGTCCAGCCTCACCTCACCCTTTTCCTATTGTGACTGCCCAAAAGTATGTGTGTCTTTCTGGCTATAAACAAGCTTATGCTGGAAACAGCTGCCATTGGGACAATACTTTTTATTTATATATCAACTGGCTGTTTGTAAAACACCTGAAATAATTCAGTTAAGTAAGACTAGATAATATAGTGAATTTATTTAACACCTATATACTTAGTTGTTAACATTTTTTACTTTTTAATATATTATTTCTTTGTTAAGGTTAGTATCAGAGAATATAGTCGAAATAATACAGTATTTTAAGCCAAGCAGGGAAAGAATTTGTGCATTTGAAAATTATATCTTTTTTGGTAAGCTATGCACTGTGTACTTGATTCTGTTTCCCAGCATGCCAGAGCACTACTAGAAAATGTTACTGTTACAAAACAAATGACTTGCAATGTTTGTTATGACAGGAACACACAGTCCAAGAGAGACTGGGTATCCTAAGAAGTGACTGTTTTTCTTCCATTGTAGAATATTAATATTTGACATAAGAATGATGCAGCAAAGGTCAAAAGATCAAGGACAAATTTGTTTCCATGAGTTTGGGGTAATCAGTTAAGTCTTGATTGGGAAAGTTGGCATATGAAGTAATTTCTAGCCTCTGGTGTCTATAAACACAGTAGACATTAGATTCTTTAGTTAACATGGATTGGAACAAGAGATAAACTTTTATAAGCAAGGAAACTGATGCAAATTGAAGTGCCTGATTGAAAGAAATGTGTTGACTACGTCAATATGACTGCAGAATAGGAAACCCAGAGAATGAAGATGAAAGTCAAATCAAGGACAACATACAATAAGCTTCCTCAACTGTGGGGATGAGGAGGGCTCTGCTTTCATTCATGATCCGGAGCATTGGTACTGTACATTATTTGTAAAAAACTCACTTCACTCAAGCTCAAAAGAACTTCCTGTGGAGGAATGCTTAGTTACACTACAGAAATAGTCTAATTACGAGTCCCTCAACAGTTTTCCTGGGGTGCCCCTCTTGCCTCAGGACCCCATGGACATCACTGCTTTGGAACATGTGGAGTGCAGATGCACTGCCCCATATGGTGCTCATTAAACTGTCTTCATCTCTTCATAACTCTAAGAGAACTTCTAGGTGGTCCATCAGACTAACAGAGCTTAGGTCACATGTCCACCCCAGATCCCTTGAACATATAACTTGCCTTCTACCAACTACAAGTATCTCCAAATAAGAAAGGAAATTTAATAAATAAATTCAACAAGTGCTCATTGTAATATTACACATGACTCCATATACTTGTGACAGGTCAAAAGAGTAGAGAAAATTTCCAAGGAAGAGTACTCAATGTTTCTATGACACAAAAGAAGTAGGGGGTAAGGAAAAAAGAAAAAAGGGGAGGAAGAGAAAACACACAAGCAAGCACTAGAAATTATTGTTGGGAAATCATTTATAAATATCATTTGCATATTTACTCAGAATATATAAAAGCATTTTCAAATTGCATGCCACATATAAATAGGCAGCTGTAATTTTTGTTGTACAAATTTATATTTTTAAGAAATTGGTTCTTTATTTGGTGAATACTATTAACTCTTTGTAGTCAACATGGAACCAAATAATTTAATTCTTTTCTGTGTGACTATGTCTGAGGTTTGAATGAGAATAATATGTTAAATAATGTATAGAGACAGGATCAAAAGAGTTCATGAACAACCCTATCTTCAGACTGGTCTACACATAAAGGACCCAGGATACAGTAACATAATGCCCATAGCAGAGTCCACAATCTCTATTAGCATTTACATGGCGAATCTACCACATCCTTTGTGGCTGTGAATTTGAATCTTAAGAGAGACAAGCAAAGCGTTGTTACTACTTACTAATTCGAACAGAATGTGAAGTTGATGGCAAGTGAAAACTCACAAATATGTCTGGGAAATTCATAACATGAACTGTCCCAGCCACTGCCAATATTTAAAGACTATGCCCATCATGTTGGGAACTGGCACGAAGTTTTCACCCTTTTCAAATAATTGGGCATCATACTGATGAGTAAAATTGTGCATGTCTCTGATTCCTCCACTGATACAGGGAAATTGACAGGCACTGTTTAAGAGAAGCTAAAGTTTCTTTGCCTCAACATGTCATGCCAGGAATAATTACGCAACTATTTTGTTACCCTCAGCACTGGGCTCTGAGTTATATCAATCTTTGATTCTCCCAGAATTCCTTCGTTTGTTTTGCATAGCACAGCAGTTCTGGGAAATAGTATTTGTAAAATGGTTGATGCTAGCACATGTTATAAATGAAGTCCAGAGCTCAGTAACACTGAGAGACTCTGTCCTCCATGCCAGGGGGCGTTTAAATACGACCCTCATTCTGTATTTATTGCTTTAGTGTCGTCAATAGAAAATTATAGGCTAATAGGTCTAGAAAGGACCTCAAGAGATCAAACAGTATTTGTTGCAACCATCAGGTAAGCCCACACCGAGTACACACAACTCAACATCAATAAATTCTTCAGTACCCACTGTGTGTGTGTACATGTCTATAAGTGTGTGTATTTATATGAGTGCGTGCATGTGTGTATGGGTGTAAGTATGTGTGTAACTGTGTGTATGTGAGTATGTGTGTATGTATGTGTAGTTGTGTATGTTGTGTCTTTGTGTGTAAGTGTGTGTATGTGTGTGTTTGTATGTGTACATGTCTGTCTGTCTGTTTGTGTTTGTGTGCACATGCATGCCTGAGTTTGCATGGGAGGCAACAGGCACAAAATACTCTGGATATCTTTAGTGATATCTGCTTATGTAGCTCGATATTATTCATACACACAGTTCACATTTGCAGAGGGGTTTTTGCAGCATGTACTAATCCCCAGAGCATTGGTATAAGGAAGGGCAGTCTCAAGTTATTTTTCCATGCACAGAGCACAACAATTAAGAGGCTTAAAGAGCTCTGTAAATGGGTGACTAAGGGATTAGAGTCTAGAGGTCTTGACCCTATATTCTTTCTAAATCCAGTACTTGAAAGAAAGTTAATCTTTCACTTGTATTATCTTAATCTATAGATTCCCCCACAGTTCCAGTGGGACCAGAGACAAAAGTGAGACTTCAGAAGTTGAAAGCATGCGTCTACCATGTGATTTGAATGACAGATGATTCCTATCATCTGAGTGGTTTGGGCCACTTCATGTCACTACCAGGCTAGCTCACTCATGGCCCTAGAGAAAGGAAACCTGAAAATGGAAGTACAAAAGGGCACCAGACTTCCTTCCCATGAGGCCACAGGAGTCCATGTGCAAGCATAACCACGGCAGGATGGATGTAGAAGAAGACGACGGCTACAGTCAGAAAGATAATATATTGTAATAATAAAGAGCATTTTGGCTTTTGTCATCAGTGTTAACTAATGCTGAGGGCCAGCTGTAGTTCCGGAGCCTGCACAGGTGCAATGCAAGGCTGGGAATCTAGTTCCATATTGCAATAATTATTACCAGGCAAACCAGTTGAAATGAGAACCGGATGCCTCTTGTTCTTAAAACAAGACGTCCCTTTGGAACTGACAAATTGCCCAGGTGAAAGTCATCCCCTGGCAGGTTTCGGCAATTTTCTCAACTTCACACAACTTTTCATTGTCTTGTTTCTTGTCATGAACACAGAAAAAAAGAAAGATCCACCTTATACTATTGGGATGGCGTTTGCAGTTTGGCTGCAAACTAAAAGTGCTGGACAAGTCAGGAGAGGGTTGTCTTTTACAACTGGAATTTGGAACTTGTCAGCTGCTTTGCAACAGGCTGACAAATAATGATATGGGGTGATTTCTATCACAAGCAGGAAGCACCTTCATTCCACAGTGACAGCAAGGCATCACCGACTTAATAGTCCTCTGTGCCAACTGTGCACACTTACCCAGGAGGTAACCAGTACAGCTGTGATAGTGCAAGGGCAAAAAGCAAAACCTTGCAGTCATAAATGATAAAGCATTTTTATCTTGAGAAGATGAACCAAGCAAGCTCAATACAGGGAAGCAAAAGCTCTCGGAGATCTGGCAGGTGATTCACTACTCCATTTTCAGGCAGGAACATCCACTCTTATACATGAACTTAACTGATCTGTAAATATGTGTAGCTGTGAGAAGCAAGGTGCAGTGTGGGTGGGAAGTGTCCTGGCAGTGATGCTATGAGAGGTTGATAAACCCTTAAGCATCAGTCTGGGTACCAGAATTTCATAGCCAGAGATCCTGGGCCTACTGTCTTTTTCATTAGTGGTCAGACCAAGTGGAAATTGGCCTCTCCATCTCAAATTCCCATAGCAGTTCTTTACATAATAAAACAACTGTTAATGAATTTTACCAATAAGGATGCAAGAGACTCTGGTTGAGTATCTGTGAACCTTTTGTTTGAAGAGTATTCTGATTGACAGAAATGTGTTTGGCATAGGTAACAGAAAGCTTGACTAAGAGTTGCTGAACTAAACAGGGGTTTGCTTTCCTTGTGTAATAAGAGTTCTATTTGGGGAATGTTCTTGTTTCATTTCTATTTTGTGATAAAATACCCTGACAAAACCTGTTTAAGGGAGAAAGGGATTTACCTCAGCTTAAAATTTCAGACTACAGTCTGCCATGTTGGAGAAGTCAAGTCAAGAACTTCAAATAGCTAATCACATCACGTCCACAGTCAAGAGCAGAGAGAAATGAACACACACATATACCTGCTTGCTTAAGCCCATCTTGATTTCTCTATTCTTAACAGTTCAGGATTCTAAGCCTAGGGAATGGTACTGCCCACAGTGGATGAGGTCTTCCAACCTCATTTAACTTAACGAAGACAATCCCCAACAGACATGTCCACAGGCCCATCCAATGTAGACAGTGTCTCATTGGGACACTTCCTACATGATTCTAGGTTGTGTCCAATTGAAAATTAAAACCAATCATCACAGAAGTGATGAACCTTGGTATTGATCCCGGGACATCATTTAAAGAGACTCTACAGCAGCGATCCTTAACAATCATAATGCTGTGACTCTTTATACAGTTCCTCTGGTTGTGGTGACCCCCACCCATAAAATTAATTTGTTGCTACCTCATAAATGTAATTTTGCTGCTGTTATGAATCATAATGTAAATAATTTTTGGAGCTAGAGGTTTTCCAAAGGGGTCATGACCCACAGTTTTGGGAACCGCTGCTCCGCAATGTCTGTCCTTCTTCAGCACATTGCAAGTTGGCCCAGTATCTATGGCTTCATGATGACAAGATGTCTGCTGTACCCTCACCCAGCATGCCTGTGTGAAAACACGGACAATAATGAGAAAGGGCATAGTTATACTGTTGTAGCTGTCCTTTTTACCTAGTACAGACTTCTTTCTCAGTGTCTCCCACTGGTTGATGCTTATATTCCACTGAACCCACAAGGCCAAGAACCACCTTAAGCCAATGTAGCTGAAGGAAGCAACAGTTTTAATATTCTTTATAATAACATCTGGGAAAGGATGCATATGAATACAGTTTAAATTAACTACTTAGCAGTATCCTATTTGTGGGGCCAAAACATATTCACAGATTCTTATAAAGACGTCTGTTCAACTAATATCTCTAGACTTATCCTTTGCATTAGGCATGAAATGGCTTCTGTTTGGGGCATATCTTCTTTCTATAATCTGTTTGCATTGCTTTATTTCCTTTGAATATTCACCATATCTGACTCAGCCAGGAAGAGAGGAAGCTCAAGGCTAGTGTTCCTGGAAACCTTATCCAGGCAATTAGCTTTCATTTCTCTGTCGTTAGCAGAGAATCTATAAATGTAAACATCCGGGTTAAGGCTGCAGGTCTAGGATTCAGAAATGCTCTAGCACAGCGCTTCTCAACCTGTAGGTCACGGCCTCTTTGGCAAAGCTCTATCTCCAAAGATATTTACATTACAGCTCATAAGAGTAGGATAATTACACTTGTGATATAGCAATGAAAATAATTTTACAATTGGGACTTACAACAACACAAGGAACGGTATTACAGAGTCTCGGCATTATGAAGGTTGAGAAACACTGATCTAGGACCACAATGGAAACTCAGATTTGGCATCTTTAAAAACGAGCACATGGGTCTTCGCTTGTTACTTCTCCCAAGCCCTGGCCTCTTTCAAGATTCATTGTTTAGAGATCAAAATGCATCTATCTGCAAAAGCCATAATCGTAACTTTCCTCCTGTACCCAACATATGCCCTGTAATCATCTCCTTTCTCCGTCTTCACAGCTGCGGTCCCCATCTGTGCCTCAGCTCAGGAGCCTAAGGCCCTCCTCCTCCTCCTGTCCCTTCTTGCCCCACCTACGCCTGCACCCAGGCCCCACATATGTGCCAGATGAACTCAGGTCAGGTCTGACTCTAGTTATCATTTCTCCTCCACTCACTTCAGGTAAGTCACTAAGTAAGGCACAAACAGATTCCAGCTGGCCCTACGACTGTTCCTGTCTGCAGGCACATTGTCCACAGCTCCTTCTTCTGAATCCCAGCTACCTAGGCCTCCCTTCTGTGTCTGGATCATGCTCTGCGTCTTTGTGCCTGTGGCTGCCACGCAGTGAAGCTCCTGCTTTGGAGGACTGCTGTTTCCCGTCTTCTATGTGTATAGCTAATTCTTTTCCTTTCTTTGGACATCAACTCAAACATTACTTCTTCAGGAACTTTTTCAAAGAATGTCCCCCACAGACTATGTCATATTTAGGTATTATGCCGTTGCAAGACACCCCGCATGATAGAGCACACCCGCACTGTCATTTAAAGTTGACCTTGCAGGTGTTTGGTCAGTGACTGTCTTCACTAACAGATTGTGAGCACCAGGAGTAAAAGTGATGCTCTTCCTCTGTCCCTTTGGACCTTAGCATGGTTTTTTGACAGCTACTAGTTTTATTGGGCTAAATGACAGGAACGGAGAAGAGTGATTAGCCAAGACAAGCCCATTTACAATGGTTCCCATTTGCTCTTCATTTGCAAAACAAACATTGATTTTCCCCCCAAGATAATTAGTTCCATGCTTTTCCCTTCCCTTTCCTTCCTCCAGACCCTCCCATATATTCTTTCCCACTCTCAGTTAAATTCATGGCCTCTTTTGTTCATTAGTTGTTACTACAAACTATATGTATTGTTTTTTGTTTGGTTGGTTTTTTAACTTAAATTTTTAAAATTAATTTATTTAGATTACAACTCAATTGTTCTCCCATCACGCATATCCTCCCATTGCTCCTACCCTCAAACTTCCACCCTGTTACCCTCCCTTAAGTCCATGCCTGATGGGGATCTCTTCCCCCACTTTATGGTTGCAGGCTAACAAGTCTTATCTTGGTAGTCTGCCTATTTTTTCTTTGAGTGCCACCAGGGCTCCCCACAAAGAGGAGGTCGTCAAATATGGGGCACCAGAGCTCATGTCAGAGTTAGTCCCTGC
The DNA here is from genome assembly GCF_903995435.1 of Acomys russatus. Lineage (NCBI taxonomy): Eukaryota > Metazoa > Chordata > Mammalia > Rodentia > Muridae > Acomys > Acomys russatus. The sequence goes on along the minus strand of NC_067148.1, from coordinate 15,360,035 downwards.
TCTCCACATAACTGTGGAGAATGTCCTGTCCATTGGGTAGATCAGAGTAGGGGTTTAGTGTTTACTACTTGTATTGTCCTTGGTTAGTGCAATAGTGTGAGCAGACACCCCTGGGCCCTGATCCACCCATTATGAAGTTCTTCATGTAGGTTTCTAAGATCCTCCGGATCCTTCTATTTGCCCATCTCCTGTATTTTTATTAACTATAATCCCAGTAGGATGTCCTCACATCTGTCCCAATCTACTGGTAAGTGAAGACATTCATGAGACATGCCTTTTGGGTAGTGTCCAATTATAAGTGAGTATATACCATGTGAGCCTTTCTGTTTCTGGGTTAACTCACTCAGTATGATCGTTTCTAATTTCCTCCATTTGTCCACAAATTTCAGGATTTACTTGTTTTTTTTTATACCTGAGTAGTACTCCATAGTGTAAATGTACCACAATTTCTTTATCCATTCTTCAACTGAGGGACATTTAGGCTGTTTCCAGATTCTTACATACATATATCCCTAAATATAAACTATTGAGTCCACACAATGTTCCTTTTATACATGTTTCCAGGAATGATCATTTGGCAAGGTACAACCATTTGGTGTGCTTGTCCATGGAAAGGACAGTCCTCCTAGCTTTACTCACTTGCTTGTAGTTTCCTTGTGTAGGGTTGAGTCCTCATGTAATTTCCCTACCCAGTCAGATATAACATCATTGGTGTCATTATTTTCAGCTTGTGTTTGGGTGGTCATGTTGGTGAGAATGTATAGGAATGACTCCTGATATTACTTGACCTCACAACAAACTCCTTCATCTTTCTGGTTCTTACACCCTTCCCTCCCTCTTTTCCATGATCCTCTCTGAGCCTGAAGTGCAGGAGTGTTTTGTAGACATGTCCATTGAGACTAGGCTCTACAGCTCTGCATTTTGGTTGGTTGTGGCTTTCTATAGCAGTTTCCAAACAAGCATTTATTAAGCACCTAACATACAGTAGTAATTGAAATATAAAGACACATGGGAGAGGGTGCTCTTGAGGACCATGTTCAGTTTAGTGAGATGGACTTAATAAACCCGAGACTACAAGTTGAAAGTCTATATTTCTACTTCAACACCCAGACACAAACCTGACAGCAAAGTCCTTCCCCTAACAAGCAGAAACATGCTCTAGGGACTTGCTGTCTTTGTTCAGTGTCTCCTCTCCAGTACTTCCCCTACCTCATGACTTTTTCTCTAGATTATTGTAGCCTTTGGGTTGACAAAATGCAGTTGTTCTACATTAAGTTGGCTGCTTCCCAGTGAATTGACGAAGGGGCTGAAAGCTCATAAACAGGTTAAGCTCCTGCCATAGGAAAACTTGTTTCTAGGCAGGATTCTGGCAGGCGCCTACAGTAGCAGCAGGGGTATTTATTCTAGAGGTTTGCCTCACTGAGGAAAGAACCGCCAAAGAGTGCCCATAGACTGAAATCATTCCTTTTCTGCTACCGTGGTACTGTCTTTTGAAAAATGTTGTTCCTGAGACAGGTGACAGGGTTGTCTGCAACTCAGAAATGATCTATCAGTTCTCTGAAAGCAAACCACATTCCATAGATATCTGAGAAGTATGCTGCGAGGAGCCAAAACTGCAGTGGTTTTGTAGTTTGTTATGCTTTGTGAATGAAGCTTGGGGGATTCCCTTGTAAAATTAGATGACACCTTGTTGGAAATACACCATGATTTGTTGTGTCGAGCCTTTTGGTAGCCTCTTTGATAGATGTAAAAACTCAGTGTCACACAGCCCTGCATTCTCTGGTTGATTTTACAGTCAGCAGCTCCCTTGGACATCCTAGGAATGGTCCCAGGGGAAAAATGAACACCTACTCTGCTGTGGACATATGCCAGTCATTGGTTGATTGTCATGTGAATTCCCTTATTTACTACTCCCCCTTCAAGTGCATTTTTCTTTGGTTCTCATCATGCACAGCCATATTAGGAGAACAATTACTCATATTGTTTCCCAAATTGAAGGTGGTCGGGAGTGAAGAGTCCATATTTTTCTCATTCTCTCCTAAGACTGGGAACGTGCAGATGGAGTGACAAGAAAGACCATCAGGACCTGACTGAGGCACTGATGGTGATGGAGGTGGTGATGTCAAATCTCAGCATAGTCCTGCTGAAGGGCATGGCTTGTCTTTCTAGTTTTGTGGGCTTTCAGGGAGCTTGATCCTCACCACTGCCCTACTACTTTAGACTCCTACCACATACATAAACCTTGCAAAATCCCTCCAAAGGGCTTCTTGTGAGGACATGTTTGATTGAGATAATTAGGGTAGTTTCTATAGCTTTCAATTCTCAAGGGCTGAAGAACACACACACACACACACACACACACACACACACACACACACTACACATACCACTTTAAATTTTTTATGTTAGCATACCTAGTGTGGGTTTTATTATGACATTTTTATACACATGTGCCATTTAGTTTTTATTCTAATTCATCTTCCTACCCCACTGCCTTCCCCTGACTCCCTTTCCAGTTCTGGCTGTTTCCTTTCCCTCTCCCCAGATGATGTTTCCTCTTTTTTAAGTGCCACATGCATTCCATTACTCTCCATCCCCTACTGTCTTAAAATCCCTTACTCTTCTCTTTTGGTCCCCTTCATAGTTCCATTACACATGCACACAGACATAGACACACATACTATACTCCTTTACCTACATATGTATATTCTACATATGAGACAAAACCTACACTGTTGGCCTTTCCAAGTTTTTTCCCTATTAACATGATGATTTCCATCTCTATCTATCTTCCTCCGAATGGCATAATTTTTATTTATGGCTGCATAAAATTCCAGTGTGTGCCACTTATCCTTAAAGAAATCAATCCAGCTATGATTCTGTACTGTGAAGGACTTTTTTATCCTGGTTGTATGTAACCACCTATATCCGCAATGGAAAAGCCAATGTACGTTATTTCAGCACAGTATAACTTGATGAAAAGTGTGTGGCCATACTGAATGAAACTGATTCCGTGACTTCCATAATAAACAATACAAATATATTGGTTTAAAACAACACAAATGCGGCGGAGTTGGTGGTTCAGTAGGTAAAAGAGATTATTGCATGAGCCTGAGGACCTGACTTTGAAATGCCAGCGTCTATGGGAAAGCTGAATATGGTGGTGTCACTTGAATATGGTGTCACGTGAATATGGTGTCCTGTTGCTGGGAAGACAGACAAAAGGACCTCAGGGGCCAGCCAGTCTAGTCAACTGGCAAACTCTGGGTTCAGTAGGAGACCTTGTCCCAAACAATAAGGTGGGGGATGAAGAGACAGCTCAGTGGCTAGGAGCACATGTTGCTCTTGCAGAGAACCAGAATTCAGTTCCCAGAACCCACGTGGTGGCTCACAACCATGCATGAGTCCAGTTGCAGGAGACTCAATGTCTTCTTCTAGTTTCTGCTGGTACCAAGCGCACATGTGGTGCACATACATACCTGTGGACAGAACACCCACACACATAAAATAAATGAATCTCAAAATAAAATAATGTGGAGAGCAACAAGGAGCCTCCAAATGCATATGTACATATGTGCATACACCTGCATTCACTTGTGTGCACACCCATAACACACACACACACACACACACACATGTTATAACCCATATGTACAAAACTTTCCAGAGCTTTTATCTGGTGGTTCTAGAAGATAATCTCCTAAAGTCATTCAGGTTGCTAGCAGAACTCAGCTCCATGGGGTTGGTTATCTGAAGACTTTCTTCCCTTACTGTAGGATGGCCAGGAATTTGTTCTCAGCTTCCAGAAGCTCCCAAAGTTCTCATGCTCCACCTCACCACCATCTCCCAAGTCAGCAGAGTGCTGGATCCTTCTCACATGTTCCTCTCCTCAGATGCCTCCTCCTGCTCTCCTTCACTTTCCCATCTGGCACCTCTTTGTCTCCTCTTCTGTAAAGGTCTCAAGAGACTATACTGGGCCCATTCTGGTAATTTCAGAACAGCTGCTCTGTTTTCATGTCAGTTGGTTAGTGATATTAATTACATCTGTAAATCTCCTTCACAATTCTTTTAGACTTTGATTCTACAACCAAAGAATATTAAGCTTGGGGGACATCTTTAGAATTCTGACTATCACCTGAGAATATGTTTCCAGGAAATAAAACTGGAACCAAATGAATATAAACATGAGCTTAAAACTTCTATACTAAAATTATATTAAGCTAGGTAGAGCAAAAATGCTCATGGAGAAATCATTGTTGTTGGGTGGGTACAAAACACACAAAAGCAAAAAAAAGTGTTAGCTATTTCTGATCTTATTAGACATCTTCACTCAATGGTATGATAAAACTTACTTCATTTTATTTCTTCCAGAGAGTAAGGCTAAACCAAATTACCCTAGCATATTTCATTAAGGCATTCCCTAAAATAAGGTTCCAAGTTTCAAGCCATATATGAGTTGACTTCAGATATTATGTTAAACATTTTTTTGTTTAAACATCTGTGTATTTATTTCTGTGTGCAATTTCACTAAGGATTTAACTTAGGAAGATTTTAGTTATTGGTTTCCTAGAAAGAAATCACAGCAAAGACAGTTTACTTGGCATCCTGAGAAGCAGAGTTGATGGGCTGGCCTGCTAAAGTGGGGATGGAGAGTAAGGTATGCTGGTGAGTGCTATAACCCCAACACTGAGGAGGCTTAGGTAGGAGAATCCGGAGTTCAAAGAAGGCTTGGGGTGTATAGCAGAACCTGTCCATAAGGAGAAGCAGAGCCAAGCTTGGGGAGGAGAAGAGAGGCAAGGAAGGGCCATAAGTACCTAGGTGCATGGAGATGCTTGATTGGTCACTGGTGCACACAACTATCCCTGGATCCTGTTTTAACATGAACCTCAGGGCTTTCTAGGGAATTATGGGACAAAGTTTTAAAGCTATGGACTGCTATCCCCTACTAGTCTATGATGACATCACGCTGCTAGACAGACTCCCAGGTCACATGAGCTTGGGTGGCAGCAGGTCTTTTGAGGAACAATAGAAGCTGGAACTGGGTGAAGATGTGGGGACCCACATGGCTCTGGAATCTACAGCAGCAGCTGAGTGATTAAGTTCAGGTGTCCAATATTACGCTATAGTTTACTTTAAATATGTACTTTGTGTATACATAGAATGTAGATAAATATATAATGGCATATACACCCAGTGCAGCATAGTGTTCCTATATGCCTTGATCCAAACCTTTGAAGAAGTGAACGAAAATATAGGATTAAATGTGCTGCCTCTAAGAGAATTGGGAGGCCACCAGGAAAGACTGTGAGAGCCTTCGGCCTGTGAAGCAAGTCTGATCCTGAGTGGAGACAGGGAGGGAGGGAAGGAAGGGGGATCATCTGCCCAGGTCTCAGCCCATGGGTTAGTTCTAGAGCCTTGCTGGGCTGCCTCTGAGAGCCCTCAAGGCTAGTCACCACAGTCAATCATTCATCCACACATTGGTTTCCATCCTTTTGGTTTGACATTCCTAGCCCCCAATTCCTGCTTCCTGCATGCCAAGCAAAGGTCCTACTCTCCCTGCTCCTCAGCATTTAACAACACTCACGGTAAGCCCTGCCATCAGCTTAACACATTAAAATACATGCACTTGAAAAAAAAAAAAAGAAATAACCAAGACCACTATAGCACAGTACCTAAATTCAACACACATGTGATGGGTATCTGTGCCTCTTTAAGGAGTGTCTCCCGTGATGAAAGATATCAGATGTGCAGGAACCATGTCCTCATGACTACCCATGATTAACATTTTACAGAGGTGTCAAATACATGGCTGATGTTTTGGGGACCTGGCTTCTGATGAGAGACAGGTGCTCTATTCCCAGTTCCCTGAAGTGATGGTCCTTAGAAATTCAAACTAAGACCAAAGAGACCCTTGTGTTCCCAAGCCAGAGAAGCAAAGGACTTGGGAGCAGATTTCTTTGCACAGGGCCAACACATGGTGAATGCTGGCTCTCTTTCTTTTATTGCTCTAGTTTTCACATTCGGACACTTCCCCCTGGACTCCTCAGATGCTTTTTCTCCTCCTCCGCTCACGCACTTGGGGCTTCTCTGGTCAGTACAGGGGTTCCGCCAAGTAAATCTGAATGAAGAAAAAGTAAACACCATTAGCCAAATATCAAGGGCACCCTTGAGGAGGAACGTGTTCTGAAGACCTTGTTTGTCTGGAATGAAAGTCTGAGGGTAGAAAGAGCAGATTTATTGAATAACTGCTTATTTAATATTTTCTCTGTTGGGGCAAGTGTTTCTATATTTGTTTAACGTGAATACATTCATGAATAGATTCATCTTACCCATTCTCTCTGTGTCCTTTTGAAGTTAGTAGAGTGGCATCCTGTGTCTGTCATTATAACCCACAGTCCTAGCTACAACCAAACCTGTAAATGCAAAATAAGTCATATGAATGATCCTAAAACAAAGCCATGTGGTTTTCCTTGCAGGCAATGTTAGATTAGGGAAAAATGTGTCGTGACCTGGAATTCCCCGAATGCTTGTGGTGTGCGGGCATCTCGTGAAAAACATAGATCTATTAATGTATCCATCGGATAAGTATTGAGAAGAATGGAAAATGGGCTGTAGCAGCCAGAGGCTTTGAGGAAAAGCAAAGGAGATTCAATTTCACTCTTTTTTTTTTTTTTACATACGGTCCCAGAGCCATCCCTCTTATTTTTGCACCTTCGGAAGTGTCATGTGGACTTGCAGAAGACAATGATGTGATTTTTTTTTTTTTTTTTTTTTTTTTTTTTGTAACTAGGTACACTTTTAATCCCTTTCCTGCCACACCAAGTAAATAACTTGCCGTGAAACACTAGGGAAAGGGCTGTAAACGTCAGTGTGACATGGAGCTGTGTTTAAATGTCCAGATGTGAGCATTAAGGTGCTGAGCCGTGACATCTGGATTACTGAGTGGCTGTGCCAGCAGAAACATAGGTATCATTTAATGTCAGTTTTATTCCTCATGCTTGGTTGTCTCTTAAACTGTAAACCAGCGAATCCTATAGAAGCAACTATCTAGGAACACACACGGTGACAAATTGCCTCCCCTCGGTCCCAGGGGATTTCCACTGCTCATCAAAGTCAGAGGTTACAGATGGGACTGTCCATATCTCCCATTGGAGAGCAGGACTCTACTTTCCATTCGGAGTGGCCAAACATGAGTCTTTGAAAAGTAAAGAAATTTGTCCAAGCTTATCCTGCGAGGCTAGTCAGAAATAATAGGCTAGAATTAAAACCAACCCACCTGCCTTTTATTTCAGTATTTCAATGTTTCAATCTCTCCCTTGGACATTACTTCTATATAGAACTCACATCCGCACAGAGATTTCTTAAAAGACCTATATTTAAGGGTACTTAATAGCCCAGCTATTCAAATGTCCCCACTCTAGCTACTGCAGCGGAGAAAGAAAACAAGGGAGAAATTTAATGCCTATTAGAAGCTGCTTCCGAGCACGTAAAGGTGAAAGTGTGCAGTCGGAAGGCTTAGCTGCCTGTTGAGTTCTTTTATTCAATAACTCAAGCAGCCTGTTGTGAACTGTGTTAGCACTATTAACACATCTGGAGCTGGTGGTCATACATTGGGGACTTTTTAGAATGTAAAAAAAAAGCTTTGTAGGCAAACTTATGTTCAAAAGAAATACTCTTGGAGAACAAAGGCTAACATTCTAGAGTACACCCCTCTCTCGCTGACTCAGTTCCACTGGGCTTTCGGCGGAGCATGTGTTAAACCCATATACTTACATGGCATAATAAAATTTGTCCTCCTGGTCTGGCTCCTGTTTAATTTTAAAGTAGCACTTTGGATCTCTGAGCAGATCCAGAAATCAAACAAAGTAGCATGCCAGTCCACAGTGGACAGACAGACCCTAGTAACTGTCCACTCCTAAAGCTTCTCTCTCCCCACCCCAAGCCACCAAGGCTCACCTATGGGATAGCACCAGTGGGAGCCTTGCTATAAGGTTGCTGGTTGGGTTTGGACAGTAGAAGTTAGTAGCATGTCCAAGAAAAAGGAGGGAGTAGGGTAGGAGAGGGAGGCAAGGGGGGGTTCTGTGTGTCTGTTTTCATCATCTTCTCCTCTGCTTCTTCAGGTTTCTAGGAGTAATTTCCAGAATGCGAGTACATGATACCTGTCAGTTGGGAGGTTCTAAATTCCCATACTGAAGGTCTGGCTGTTAGCCAATCGTCTTCTCTCTAGTGTAACTCCCCTTCGGATCTTGTAATGGGCTGCACAGGCTAACACTAAATCAAGAGGGAGGCCCAAGGCCAAGGAAAGCGTGATCAAGAAATGGACCAGGAGCAATAAAGTGAGAGAATAGATGTGTTCTGGCAGGCCTTATTGCTGCTCTGTGCTTTGTGCATTGTGGAGCTACTATGAAATAAAGACAAGAGACATGGGATTTGAAGTCACAGTTTACCCGATGATTCCTTCTCCAAGGATTCTCTCCCTTCCTGACTGCTTTCCTAAAGACAAGTGGAAGTCATGGTCAAGAATAGCTTTTGAACCAAAATGCAGTTCACCTTGAGAAAGAACAAGAGAGATTAAAGGATGAATTCTTACTCTGGAATATACTCCCAGAAGTTGGAGAGGCAAAGGATTAAAGACACGATGAAGCAGACAGACATTAGGATGCAAAGAATGTGCTCACACACTAACAGGCTCTAGCTCAGCACCTGGGGTCTCCCAGATGTTGGGGTTCCCTGACAAGGCTTAGCACCAAGCCACAGCAGCCAGGTGTGGCTGTGGCTCCCATTCTGAGGAGAAGGTATACCCAAGGAGACCCAGCAGAGCTAAGGGTTATCACAACAATGTGGCCATTTGATATGATATTCACAGTCAGTCTCCACCAGATTCTGGTCTGTTTAAATGATTAAAACAAGCTATAGAGGTCTTAGGAGTGAAACTCTGTCCCCAGCCATGACTGAAGACTATTTCTAGAGACGATACTGAACATAGGCTCTCCATCATGCCTCTCACCGTCTGAGAAGGCTGGAATTTTTTTCAGTTGACTCCTGGTCCTGTCTGATTGTGTGAAAGGTGTTTTGTCCTCAGGAATATTCTAGTTGCAGTATAGTTTATTGGCTGTGAACCATACCACCTTCATTTCTTTTTCCATGCCATTGTTTAGGAGAGCCCAAAGCACATTCAGACAGTTGGCTTATTAATGCCCCTTTGTGAAAAGGCCCGAATGTAGCACACACCTGCCTTTGCCTCAATAGTACATGCTGCTGATACGGAGTAATTTGCTGACCCCAGCTTGACCTTGCTGAGCTACTGAGCTCTGACAGGATCAGAACAGAAGGTGACGAGGCTAGAAGCTTAATTAAAGGAATAGTTCTGCTCAACCCGTGCTCATCTTCTCCCCCCTTTACCCTGAAATGCTCAGACATGCCAAGAAAATCACACTGAGGATGAGATTATGACCTAATGATCTCATTCAGGATGTGACATTATCTCATTTCAACAGCCTGGGAAGGGCAGTGTCTTTTTCAGCTGTGGGGGAAATTTGACCAGTGACAGCAAAATTTAGCTCAGACTTTTTGTTTTCCTGGTTCCCACTCCTCCCCATCCAAGACAAGAGGTCCCCAGCCAGCTATGTTAGGAAATCTAAATACCTTTCGAGGCTCTAATCAATAGCTTTCTGGCAACAATGCCACCCCATTCCTTCTTGCCATGGGTTAGTGTCACCCATATGTGACCTAGAAGAAGGACAGAGATGTACAAGGAGCAAGAAAATTACATGAAGTCTTCTTATTCCAATGCCCACTTTATTCTTCCAGGCCAAGAATGGGTTTCTGCCTTCTTGACAAAAAGAGAGAGTGTTCAACCCCTTATGCCTATTACTCAATATTTTAAAAGATTTGGCTACTAAATAGCCTTTAAAGTGAATTCCTCTCATCTTTCTGTTCCAATATGCTCTTGGTCACTTTCATTCATCTGCTCATGGCTGGCTGCCTGGATTAATTTTCTGGATTGAATACATTTCCTTGCATTACCAACATATGTGACAAATAACTAATCCGACTCATCAAAATGCATTAGAATGCAATGTTCCAGCTACTGAAGGGCATTTGAAATTCAGCAGGTTGTCTCCTTGCTCTAACTGCCAGTGACAGTAAAAAATGGTTAAGAAGAAGTGGAGACGATACTTGAACCCACTGTGTGCCCAGAATCTGCATTATCCACGCTCCTGTCGCCATTCCAAGAGAGCTCGGACCCACCTATGTTTGTTTTGTGCCTCTTAAAGTGATTTTTCTAATTAAAACATGAAATGTAACTGGAGTGGCTTCTGAGAAGCCTCGCACTGCCCAGACTAGATCAATTATCCCAAGCAGCAGCAAGTGACGATGTATGGTACCCAGCATGGTTACAAGTACCCTAAATGTACCATTCGTTTTCTAGGCCTATTTCCACATCACACATCCCAGAATGGGCCTTCTAATTCAGAAAGTAGTTAGGCTGTCTTGGTAATGGACCTACGTGAGATGCCAACGAATATGTTGCAAAGACCATGTGAGTGTCTAACTGGACACAATGGGCATCTATCAAAAGAATGCATGCAAGGAGTCACTCACTGGAAAGTTGATTCATATGGTGTCTCTTTGAAGAAAAATACTGTGATTTTTACAACTATGTGTTATTAAATACATATTATGGACACTGGGAGTGCAAAGAGCTGCCATAGGGTCAGAGTTCCGAGAGCATTAAACACGATTGCTACACACAGACAAATACATTGAACCTTTTAAAGTCAATATGCTAGTGAATGACTTGGGATATTTTTTTTTCCAAGTAGCGGTTTTCCATGGTTTAATTTTATTCCTTCTCAGAGGGTTCTCATTCACCTAGGTTTCCATTATCAAATGCTCAGAGCTCGTATTTGTAGGGGACACACTGGATTAAGAGACTATGTAGAATCCAGGAGCTGCCGAGGCAAACACTTCTCGCAGAATTTCTTCCTAAACGTGAGTGACCTGCTCTTTCTTCTCTTCTTTAATATCTAGAGAGCAAATGATCCACGCGCTCGCTTCTAAGGGCAATTGTGAAGGGAGAGACCTCTGTTATAAAAATGCCACCGAGCCTTTTGCCAGTGCAAGGTGTGAAACGGACACAGGTGGGCATTCGGCTGGTTGCACACAGAGTCTGCAGAGTCTCATTTTCACACCACAAAAGCTCACACCTGTGACCCTCAAACACTCCTGGGGGGAATGCTCTCCTGATACAAGAGAGCATCCTAAGCCTGCAACGTTTGGTCAGGTTGGTGAGAGCAAGAGCGATTATAAGAGATTGTATAGCTCAGTGTGTCAGCCTACGGGAGTTTAGGGATTTGGGATCTGGCTGCTTAGGTTCAATTCCTCCAGCTTCAAACTCTTCACCATTTGTTTAACTTCTGGACCATTCGTTGGACCTCCCTACACCCCAGTTTCCATAGTTTTGAGGTGATGATGAAGAATCACACGGGGAATACGTATGAAGTATTTTGCACGGCACTGAGCCAACAGTTGACAATCATGCTTGCTGTTGTCACCCAGAAGTGTATGCACAAGTTTAGAGATATTCAAGCAAAGTGGGGATGGATAATGGAATATAAAAATGTACCTCCTCATTTCGGGGACCTAATTTGCAACTGGAGCAAAAGAAAATATGTCCAATAGGGAAGAGAGTGACTAAGCTTCAGTCAGGCCTTCTCTTGTTCAGGAACTTAAGAGGAGGGAAACATTGGCTACAAAGTGGATAGACCTACATTGGATTTGGTTAGCCAGGGCTAATAACAAGATAGGTCAGCATTTCTATTGTGGGGGGTGGGGGTTAAGTCGGCTTTAATGTTTATTAAAGGGGAACGCTTCTTTTGGAGAAAATTTATTTAACAGCATGCTGGTTCGTGTGCTCTCTGTGAGCAAACTATCTAACTATGTGGGAATCATACCATGTTTCCTCCCATGACTGAAGTTATGCCTTCTACATGAGGACAGCCTCTCTCCCACTGAAACCACCTTCCCCACCTTTTCAATCTCCTTGAGTTACTTAGTTACATTTTAACGTCTCTGCATGTCTAATTGGGTCTGGGACAGCTTGAGTTAGAACTCAGCACACTTTTAAAAATTTATTTGTCTGTTCCCGAATGCACCCCCTCCCTCCTCTCCTCCCGGTTCCACCCTCTCCTCCTCCTCAGAAAAGGGGTGCCCCCCCTTTACCAGCCCACCCTGGCACATCAAGTCACATCAGGACTAAGTGCAACATCTTCCACTGAGGCCAGACAAGGCAGTCCAGCTAGGGGCAAGTGATCGAAGAGTAGACAACTGAGTCCATGCCAGAGATGGCCCCCACTCTACTTGCTAGGGGACCCATATGAACACCAAGCTGCTCACCAGTTATATATGTGACAGAGGCCTAGGTTCAGTCCAAGCATGCTTTATTTTGGTTGTTGCTTCCATCTCTGTAAGTCCCCATAGGCCTACATTAGTTGACTTTGTTGGTCTTCTTGTGGAGTTCTTGTCCTCTCTGGGTCCTTCTGTCCTTCTCACATTCATCCACAATACTCCCTGAGCTCCACGTAATGTTTGGCTGTATGTCTCAGCATCTGTTTCAATCTGTTGCTGGATGGAGCCTCTCAGAGGACAGTTATTCTAGGCTTCTGTTTACAAGCATAGCAGAGTATCATTAATAGTGTCAGCAGTTGGTTCTTTCTCATGGGGTGGGTCTCAGGTTGGGCCAGGCATTGGTTGGTTATTCCATCCATCTCTGCTCCATCTTTATCCCTGCATTTCTTATAGTTAGGGTAAACTTTGGGTTGAAGGTTTTGTGGGTGGGTTGGTGTCCCCCTTCCTCCACTGGAAACCTGGCCTGACCTGGCCACTTCAGTCTCCATGTCCTCCACTACTAGGAGTCTCAGCTAGAGTCACCCCTATATCCTCACAGGAGCCTACTCTGTCACAGATCTCCAGCTTGTCACTTCTCATCCCCCAACCCCATCCCAGCTCTTCCAGCATCTGACCCCACCCCTCCCCCACTCTCTCCCACCCAAGTCCCACACTTCATCTACTTCTGGTGTCTATTCTACTTCCCCTTCTGTGTGGGATTCAAGCACCATCCCTTGGGCACTCCTTGTTATTTAGCTTCTTTGGGTCTGTAGCTTGTAGTATGATTATTTTGTGCTATATGGCTAATAATCACATATAAGTGAGTATGTACCAAGTGTGTCTTTCTGAGCCTGGGTTACCTAACTCAGGATGATATTTTCTAGTTCCATCCATTTGCCTTCAAGTATCATGATTTTCTTGTTTTTGATAGCTGAGTAGCATTCCGTTGTGAAAATGTATCACATTTTCTTTATCCATTCTTCAGTTGAGGGATATCTGGGTTGTTTCCAGTTTCTGGCTATTATGCATAAAGCTGCTATGAACATAGTTGAACAGTGTCCTTGTGGTATGGTGGAGCATATTTTGTGTATATGCCCAGGAATGGTATAGCTGGGTCTTGAGGTAGAACTATTACCAATTTTCTGAGAAACCTCCAGATTGATTTTCACAGTGGTTGTACAAGTTTGCACTCCCACCAGCAAAGGAGAAGTGTTCCCCTTTCTCCACATCCTCGCCAGCATGTGCTGTCACTTGAACTCGGCACATTTTTAACACAGTTGGATAAGATAATTTGAGGAGTTTTGTTGTTGTTTCTGGTGTCCCTTGGCAGAGGCAAAATAGACTGGAAAGGTTGCTGTGATACCATCGGTCTTTCTTTATCATCTCTATGCTGGGCATGGGGTGGCTCTTGAACAAAAGAAGGGAAGACTTTAAAACATCTTCTATCTAGCCTATGTAGCTGTGGCCCTGCTAGTATTCTCTGTAAGATTATGCCAAAGCAGCAGGATGGCTGGATAAGAAAATGCCTCCAGCAGAGGGGAGGGACCTTAAGGGCTTGAAAGAGGTTAGCATGCTCCATCAGCCAGAGAGTTTACATTAGGTAATAGTTTTGACCTGAAGAGAAATGATAGGTCTGACAGGTACAGCAAAAAGAATATTCAGTAAGTTCTTGTGGGGCTGGGTTGAGAGAGAAGCAAGATAAAAAGTCCAACGTGGGGCCAAGGATACATGGATGTGATATAATGAATAGCTATTTGGTCTCTGCCCCCTGGTTCTTGGCATACAGCTCCCAAAAACCCTTGAAACTCCTTAAGTGATGTGTCATTTTGTGTGCTGCTGAAATGACTGATGTCTGGGAGCTCCTTGAGAGCCTCAGGATAGGGACTGGTTGCCAGGGGGAACCAATCATATCATTAGAAGGTCGAAACTCACTCCTACTCTCAGACACTCTTGGGAGGAAAAGGAACTGAAGGTCAAATTGATTGCTAGTGGCCAATGATATAATCAAGCACGCGTGCATAAGAGGACTTCTAGACACATCCCCAAAGCACTGGCTTCAGCATGCATCTGGATTGCTGAAATGCCTAGAGGGGACACAGAAAATGTTCATGCTGACCCCATATTTGTACGTCTATCTCTTATACATGGATGCTCACACCTAGCCTTTACAATATCCCTTATTATAGTATGCCAGGTATCATAAGGCACTGTTTCCTTGAATTCCACAAGGCCTCCTAGATAATTAGTCAAACCCAAAGCAGGGGCCATGGGAATCTCTGATTTGTAGTTGTACAACTGCCAACTGACTGCTTGTGACTGGCTTACAATGTGGTGAAAACTCGGGCAGGAATTGAGTCCTAATCGGTGAGACGCAAATTATACCAAAGTAACAGCATTAGATTGTAGGACCCTAAGTTGATGTTCTCTAGAGAACTGTCTGGTGCATGTGAAGAAGCCATGTCCCCTCCTTCCAACACACAGGTATAATATGCAAGATGAACTCTTTCCAATAGTACTGAGTATATTAAGTATGCAAATGTTGCTTTTTAATCTCAAAGAGGATGGGAACAGAGAAGGCCACCAAAGGACAAAGGCTGTGGATGGAGGAGGAGCCTGAAAAGGATGGGGCCCTTACTGTGTGCTCTGTTCAGTCCACACAAGGGCCATATGGTCTCCATCACAGCCATTTGGCTTTATCTTTGTAGCATAAAACAGCCATAGACAATACAAAGATGAGCTGGAATGGCTGGCTTTGGTTTATAGCAGACTAGTAGACCAGATGTAGCCCCAGGGCCACAGCTTGGCCCAGTCGCTGCTCTGGGAGGCAGGGGGTGTGATTCCCTGTAGCACAGACATGCAGAATGGGCCCCAGCTGTGTGGAGGGATAGCGCTTTAGTTCCTTTGGCAGGAACACCCATAAAGGGCAAGTGTGAGCTTCATCCAGAAGAGAGACATGTGTAAAGTGTCCAGCACCGAGAGAAGCTAATACTATGCACAGGTAGCCAACAGGCACCTGATGCCTCCGGATGGTGTTTACACAGTAACTGGACCTCTCCAAAGCCAAAAGCAGACCAGCCAAGTCAGCAGGCTTTGTGAAAACTGTTGTTTGGGAGAACACTGAGGCTGAAAAGATTGGGAGGAAAGTCACTGGGCCTGGGAGAGGCTTCAGTAGCATCCTTTGGAGGCTCCTTTTCCTGATCTGTTTTCCTCAGAGAAAACGTGGGGCACTAGTCTTCAGCAACAGGGCCCAGTCTTTAGTGACAGACAACGCCCTGCTGGAAGCCTCTGTTCTGCCTACTAACAAGTGACGTGTCTTGGGCATTAGACAGATGTGGTCCTCAGTTCTCAAGAGCCTGGAATTCAGCACAGAAGGTGCGCAACGGATTTCACATTAGCACAGGTTTTCTGAAGTAGCTCTGCAGCTGCATCTTCAGGATGAACATATTGGATCATAGATTTGCTACTGAAGTCGTGTGTTTGGCACTCTTTTAAGGTGACAGTCCTTTGCTGCTGCCTAACTTTGAGTATCCGCAATCTCACACTGATAAGTTAATATCAGAACTAAGAAATGGGGCCAGTATTTTAACTGAGAAAGGTTGGGAATCCCTCACTAACTAAAATAAATAAATAAATAAATAAATAAATAAATAAATAAATAAATAAATAAAAAGGAAGGAAAGAAAGAAAGCAGTTGTGACTCTATGCTTATTTCTGTCACCAAAACCACAATGATTTCACAATGATTGCTGGCTAATTTTTATAGCTGTGCCAAGTCATAGCTATTGGTCTACAGTTGGGACAAGCTCCCCATGTCTTCAGTGGCTCTCATCCTATTCATCTCAGAACAAAACAAGGAATAACATACAATTTAAGATAGTGTTCACAATCTGATAACTTTTCTGAGAGCCCCACCTTGTTTTGGAGCAATGCAAACACTTCCAACTGCCATTGCTTCAGTGCACCAAGGCACCAGAGCTCAGGTTTCCTTGAGAATGAGGAACTTCCTTAGTGCTTAGTAAAGATTTTTTTTTTAAATTAAATTGGACTTTTTCCCTGAGTCTCCTATGATGCCACTGAGCGTGAGGGGTGTGGTCAGCATGGGCTGGTCTTTGAACTTGAATAGTATATTGCACAGATCCTGTGGTCAGTATAAGAAGCCATTACCTGGTGGCCTTAGCCACTTTAGTTGACTGCTGGTGTATCATAGTCACATTGGAAGCACAGGCACAGAGCATGTCCACAGGCTGAGGAATTTCTCTGGGACGGTTTTGTCTGCACAGACTGGTACCTGCACATCAATAAGGTAAACCTGCATGCAAAAAAAAAAAAAAAAAAAAAAAAAAAAAAAAAAAAAAGACAAGAATAGGTAACAAACAATAAAAACTCTTCATGACTGTTGGAAATGATGGGGTTATGAGTGTCATTTAGTTTCAAGCTATTCCTAGTGAACTGTCCAGCGGTTTTATCTACTCCCCACTCAACCCCCCAGTGTAGTCCTGAGGAGACAGACACTGCTTGAGTTCCTGGAACTAGCCACGCCTGAAGCTCAATCCAGTCCAGCTGGACTTCCTCATTATAGGAGCTGTTTAAGCTGCGTTGCATTGGGGTTTTATTGCTCACAACCAACCAAATAGTAATTTGCCACTTCCATGATTTTCTGTGCCTTTTATGGCGCATGTGCACTGCTCCTAAAGGGTCAAAATATCAGCATTCAAAACTTACACACAGTCAACAATGCTCCACTGTATACTCCACATCACCCGTGTGCTGGTCCTCAAGGCCTCTCCCAAAAGCAGTGTATCCGAATAAGCTAGAGATGATTTGCAAAAATCCACAAGGAACACAGCATAACCTGCCAAGATAACTGTTTATTAAAGGGAAATTTGAGACAACTGTTATTGCTGAATTGTTTTGGAGTTCTGGCAGGAAAGCTCCCAACAAATCTGATTGGAAGGTCTTTGGTAACTCCTATGGTCGGACTTAGTTGTGAAATAACCAAGTAACATCTCACTTGACCAACAAAAAGCAAATTAGCATAATTTATCATTAGAGAACATTCTCATCTGCTAATCTGGCTCGAGCCAAGGATACTAAATCACAATTTTCCATCCTAACAAATGAGCCTATTTGCAAGTCTTCTAACCCACATAGGTTTTGGCAGATGAAAGTGATCTACATGACTTGGCTCTAGGCACTGGCCAGGGAGCTTGCCCTGGGATGGTATTTTGGTTGGCGATACTACTGAGATTTTGAAGCAACCCATTCAAAAGATCCCTCTTCCCTCTAAATTGACTGGCTGGCAAGAGAGTCACATGAACACTTAACAGTTCTTTGCCTTTTTTCGAAACTCTGCTAAGCATCTGATGTGTATGTCCCTTTGCCTATAATTGTTCGTGTAACTGGTGAAAAGCTAATAGAAAATGGCCCATTGCTGAGGACTCCTTCTGTGTTTCTGGGCTCTTTTGTGAGTGTTTTGGCAGTGGGTTTGATTGGGACTTTAAGCATGTTAATCCTTCCCTTGAAGTCACACATTCCACAGTTTGCTTGGAGGTGGCAGGGTAATGTTGGCTGGAATGAGTTGCCTGCTGACCGAGGCTCCCCAAGAGATTTGTCACTGGCTTGCTATAGCAACCAGCACCATGGTATTGTGTCCCCCCCACCCCCTCTTGCAAGGGGGGGGGGGCTGACCCTCAGGCAGGGTCATCTAAGAGCAGGACCATCTGCAGCTGTGAAGAAGGAAGCGTGCCCTGAAGGGACGGGATGCTCAATACTGGCTTTTCATGAAGGCCCTCTTCCTACTATTGTTTTCCTATGGACTTTCCCTTCTCAGTTCCAAAGGGGCAGAACTCTTCCTCACCCCTCCAAATTGGCTCCTGTTCTGCAACAGTCTGTGTCCCAGGTTCCCAGCATGGCTTGCCAGGCCTCCAGGATCTGTGGCTTGTGCAAACTTGGTATTTCTCCCAGCTGTTCTCTTGTCCAAACACCAACACTGTGGGTAGGGGTGCACATCTGTCAGAAGGTCTTTAAGCTTGCTCTCTCATTTGACTCTCAGGCCCTCTGAAGCTTGGACGAGGTAGAATTGTCTCCAGTATTTAGAAATGAAGAGATTATTGGGATTTTTTTCTTTTCTTACTTTAAATCTAACAAGACTTCTTTCTTTTTCATCTGACTTTTTTAGTTCCAAGATTTACCATGAGTGACTATCACCAAGGAAATAAGTGGCTGCAGTGTCCTGAAGTTGTAGACTGAGTGTGACATTGCAAGAGTCTCTCAGGGTGCCCATCATCAAACAATTTTATTAATTATCTATGGCTGGGTGGCTTTTGTTCAGTTCCTTCAAGGGATATCAAAATGTGTTCTTATTCTAGTTTTCACTGGGAAAAAATAGTCATCTAGTCTGAATTTTGTCATAATTATTAATGATAATAATAGAACATTCATTGTGGGGTTTTTTTGTATGTTAGATACTGTATTAAATACATTGGATAGATTATAAGATAGCAGTATAGTCAAAGGGTTGTTAAAATTAACAATGATAGAAATGTTTACTGTGATGTTTCCATGCCTGCCAGACACTATGCAAAATGCTACAGATAGCTTATGTCATCTCAACGTTGCACATCTCAACCTTTGCACACTGCAAAGCGATCTTTTCTGGTCTGGTTTCTAGACAGGGTTTCTCTATGTGGCCTTGGCTGTCCTGGACCTCGCTCTGTACTCCTGGCTGGCCTCGAACTCAGAGATCTGTCTACCTCTGCTTCCTGAGAGCTGGGACTAAAGGCAGGTGCCACCACCTCCTGGCACAAAGCATTCCTTATAAACACTAAAGTGCCTCTAATAGAGGAAAGAGGAGAAGGGATTTAGCATCTGATTAAGGGCATGGAACGTGTGAAAACACAGAAAAGTGTCAGTTGGGTGCTAGACCACAAATGGGACTCTATATCACATCACTGCTCTAAAGCTCAGGGACCATCCCAGAAGAGAAAGTTCACCTCTTTACACCTTCAGCTTTTAGTTTTTCTCTTTGCAAAATGGGCCAGCTAGCTGTGACCATTCTAAGTCTGAGTGAATCATCTTGAGCTATTAATTTCTAGCACATTGAAAATGCCTGATAAATGTTATACAGCTTTTATTTACTGTATTGGGTTTTAAAATGAAATACTGTGAAGCTTAAGCAACCATAAAGAAGCCATCTCCCCATGCAAAAAAGAAAAAGAAAAAGAAAAAAGAAAAAAAGAAAAAGAAAGAAAAGAAAATTCTAGTTGTTAACCTAATCAGTGCCAACGCTGTTGAAGTTTTCAGATCTGTTTGGTTTTAGAAGTAGTTGTTCATAAATAATTATTTTTTAATTAGATTTTCAAGACAGGGTTTCTCTCTGTAGTCCTGGCTCTTCTGAAACGCATTCTGTAGACCAAGCTAGCCTCAAACTCACAAAGATTAGCTTGCCTCTGCCTCCCAAGCGCTGGGATTAAAGGCATGTGCCACCACTGACAGGTGTTTAATTTCTTTTCAGAGTCATTTACTTTATGCATAAGAATGTTTTGACAGCATGCATGCATGTGTACCACATGTGTGTACCTAGTGCCTGTAGAGGTCAGAAGAGGGCACCAGATTCCCCAGAAATGGAGTTATAGATAGTTCCAAACCATTATGTGGGTGCTGGGACTTGAACTTTGGGAAATCTGAAATAACAAAAAGTACTCTAAAGCCACGGTGCAACTTTTAGTCCCTCCTCCGCCCCCAATATTTTCTTTAAAAAGGTAAATGAAAGCACTTATAAAAATTCTTTGTGCAAAATATGCTGATGACGGAGACTGGTGTTGCCTCAAAGAGTCCAAGGACCCTAAACAGCAGGAGGTAGTCTAAGAGAACCGTGTTCTGGCTCCCCACCAATCTTCTTCCTCCCTTACCTGGTGTTGGGGCATTGGAAGGGCATTGGGTAGGGAAGGGATAAAGAGGTATAAGACACCAAAACAAAAAATAGATTTTAAAAGTCTGCCTACAGGCTCAGCCTATGAAGCTGTGCTAGAGGATGGGCAAGTGCCAGGAAAGGGCTGTGGGTGGGGCACAGATCCACAAAAGCACACCTTGGAACCCAGAGAGCAGGTGTCTGGCACCTCAGATCTGCAGCCAGTGCCTACCTCAGCTGACATTTCAAAGGCATAACGGTAGTGTGTGTGTCTGTCAAGGATTGTGATATGAGATTTAGACAGCCTGGGCCAAGCTACCAGCTCACTCCTTGTGGAAATGGGCTCTCTTACCCACACAATTAAGGAGAACAATAAATAAGACCAGAGAGAAAGGTTGCTATTTCGCTGTGGTTAGGTTAGTTTGGGCCATAAAGTTTGCTTTATAACAGAATTCTGGCTCGCCAGAGTTTTATTTTCCTGGAAAATAAAATAGACCCTCCCTGTCCATCTAAAATGACATAAAATCATCTCCCCTGGTTACCACCTGCAATGTTGTTGGTTGACCTCTGCAGAGTCAGAAATCCCACAGGTGACAGAGTCCACAGCAGAGATGAACATGCTGTCCTGGCTCGCTGTCCTGTCTGGTGAGGAAGAATCAAAGTCGGAGGCTTGCTCTTCTTTGTTTAATACAATGTCAGATCACGCCTCCAAAGCGCTCCACTTCACGCTTGGCAGAGTCGGCTTCAGTTGACTCTAGAATGGATTGGTACTAGTGGGCCTCTCAGGACTCCTGGGTGGAACTGCATTACTGAGATTCCTCAGGTCATTTCCCAGGAAAGTCATCGCCCTAATGACTGCAGGCCAGTCACACTCCACATCACTCCACAGGGCTGACTCTGTGAGCCACCTTGTCACCCAGAGCTGTGAGCTACACCTTCCCGATGCCAGCAGACACGTTGGAAGTGACCGAGTGCCATTTTACTTACAGTAAAATTTGTCTCCCTGGAGACAAGAGTGCTAGCAGCCTGGAAGGGTCCTGTGACTGGAACGAAATTTCCATTAACAAAGACTCTGTGGGACATGATGGTGAGAGGAGATGAGCCCTGCTTTCTTTTCATGCTATTTAACAAGAAAACATACAGCAAACACACAGACAGAAGCACTTTCTTAGGTCATGATGTCACAGTGAGAGAAAATAGGAAAGTACACAGCAAACTCTCCTACAATTTAAGTGTAGCCTAAACCCAGATGTCACCTCTTACAAGGCTGTGGTCACATAAGCTCCAGGATGCCTCATGCTTCCTAACTGACAAGGCCTAGGTGATGGTTTGGGTATTTGTCTGCCAGACACATCATTTATTGAACATTAGCTTTTATTGATGGTGTGAGATCTGCGGCTCTCATGTGAGTGGGCACTTTAATAAGGTGTGCTCTGAGGATCTGAGCAAATGGAACCAGGCTCCTGTCCCAGAGGTGTTGAGTGATCCGAGTTCCCCGTAGCTCAGCCCTGGCAGGCCTGAACCTATACATTTTTTTTTTTTCTCTCATACTAGAAAGAGTGACCCGGAGCTACAATGGCTAGAGTTTTCCGGGCCACTTAATAATCAAGAGTCTCTGTGGCTTTTGAGAGCCTAGATGCATCATCCTGCTAGAACTGGTGTTCGGGCGTGAGCTGTGACTTCAAAGTTTCTTTAATCCTAAGCCTTCCCCAGTGATGAGGGGGTGGGGTTGCTTATCTTAAAGACACTGCAACTGAAGAGGCTCCAGGAGGGGCCCTATTGTTACAGGAAAGGCCCCATGCTGGGAAGGTTTGTGTCTGCTTAAAGGTTGCACTGAGGAAATCGAGTTTTATTTTTCCAAGTCTTGATAATGAAGAAACTAAAAGAAGAAACTTCAAATGCACCTAAAACTAAAGCATGTTTAAAGCCTGCCCACCCCACCCCCAAGGAAATAGTTTTGGCTACTTAGAAATATTCAGATAGTCTATACTATCACATATATTCATGGGGACTGTGACCATGTACCCAAAACCTGCAAAAGATAGAGCCAGCTAAATTCCCAGCATGGATAGGGAGAGACCTACTAAGACCCACCTCTAACCTCTAGCTGAGAAGCCTTCTGCTAAGAATGGGTACACTGGAACAGCAAGTTCTCTGCAGGGATGTAGCCCCTGTCCTGCAAGGCTGCCCTTGCCCCTGTGGATGGCTCTATACCCATGTGGATATGGGCTGCACTAAATGAACTTGGTGGGTTAAAAAAAAAAATCACACGGGAGGGAAAAGGTAGTGGGAGACAGGGAAAGAAATAGAGAGGTGAGGATGGGTGGTGGATTTTATCAAAACACAATACACGTGCATAATAAATTTTCAAACAATTTTTAAAAAATCAAATGGCTGCGAACTCGTTGAGAATGGGCTGATGGCACCACTGCTTTCTGATCCTTACCTTGCCATAATGT